>NC_092003.1:10386898-10524398 GCF_044704955.1 Pristiophorus japonicus | reverse complement strand
GGTTAGCCAGGGCGACTGGAGACCAGCTCTGCTGCACGGACCCAGTGCGCGCACATATCGCACAGTGTGGGCTGGGCCCATGGCTTCTCAATATCGTACCATTTAATGTGTATTCCCTTTGCCTTGTTAGCCTTCCCCAAATGCATTACCTCACACTTCTCTGGATTGAACTCCATTTGCCACTGCTCTGCCCACCTGACCAGTTCATTGATATCTTCCTGCAGTCCGCAGCTTTCTTCTTCATCATCAACCACACGGCCGATTTTAGTGTCATCTGCAAACTTCTTAATCATACCCCCTACAATTCTTCACCGCGTATCTGTTTGGCCGGGCTCTTATTAATCCATCTCCAATTATGACTCAGCATGCTTTACTGATTCTCTGAAGCAACACATTAAAGGCAGCTTATAAGTTGTCCAGAGACTGGAGGACAATCAATGACTTTGAAGATCAGATTTAGGAAAGAAAGACTTGCATTCATATAGCAACTTTTGCCACCTCACGTCGATCCAAAGCACTTTAAAGCCAATGAAATACTTTCTTGAAGTATTGCCACTGTTGTAATGTGGCAAACGCGGCAGCCAATTTGCGCACAGCAAGCTCCCACACACGAGACTCCCAAAGCAAGCGCTCGACTCCGACACGGCAAGCGAGCCCCAGGTGGGCAGAGGAAACGTTACAAGGGACCACCCTCAAAGCCTCCCTGATAAAGTGCAACATCCCCCACCGACACCTGGGAGTCCCTGGCCCAAAGACCAGTCCGCCCTAAGTGGAGGAAGTGCATCCGGGAGGGCGCTGAGCACCTCGAGTCTTGTCGCCGAGAGCGTGCAGAAACCAAGCGCAGGCAGCGGAAGGAGCGTGCGGCAAACCAGTCCCACCCTCCCCTTCCCTCAACCACTGTCTGTCCCACCTGTGACAGGGACTGTGGCTCTCGTATTGGACTGTTCAGCCACCTAAGGACTCATGTTAAGAGTGGAAGCAAGTCTTCCTCGATTCCGAGGGCCTGCCTATGATGAGGATGATGATGATGATAGCAATGTGATAATGACCAGAGGGTTATTGTTGTTATTTTTAAAGTGATGCTGGTTGAGGGATAAATATCGGCCCCAGGACACCGGGGAGAACTCCCCCTGCTCTTCTTCCAATAGTGGCCGTGGGATCTTTTACGTCCACCTGAGAGAGCAGACGGGGCCTCGGTTTAACGTCTCATCTGAAAGTAAGGGGAGAAAATGAGGGGAAAATAAAAAGAATGGTTGCCAGTGCTCGTGGTCAACCTCCCTCCCCCTCAAGTTCACAACACGTTGCGGATAAGCACAGAACACTGCTGTGGAGTATACAGAGCAGCCTTTGTTGATTCACAGTCAAGGTGATCGGGCTAACTTTACACAGAGTGTGACTTTCAGGTTTGTGTATCTCTCAATCCCTCTGAAGATCTGTTGAAAGCAGTGCTCCTTTATACACCATGGAGCGTGGTGGTGTACCACTCCAGGGAACAGTGCGAGCTGGTGCAGGAGGGCGACAGCAGCGAAGAGTATCACCAAGGTCCAGGTCGCTGATCGGAGCGCGGGCAGACACAGCAGGAGCGGCGAGGGTTGGGGCGAAGGAGCGGCGAGAGTTCGTAGAGGGACGTGATCGGGGGCCCAGGGGAGCAGAGGGCCCGGGGGCAGCACGGGCCCAGCCCCACACTGTGCGATATGTGGGCGCGCACTAGGCCCGTGCAGCAGAGCTGGTCTCCAGTCGTCCTGGTTAACCCTTGCCACTGGACCAAGACCTCGCTCTGTCAAGCCCCGTGTGGTGGCTGGTGTGCAACGGTCACCCCACGTTAAAAAAACCCACCCACAGGCATCTTCCACCCTTCAGGATGTAGTTCGGGATCCGGAATATTAGGTCCTTCATTGAAACACCTGGGAACTCATCCCTTTCTGGCGTGGAAGCAAGTCATCCTCGATACGAGGGACTGCCTTTGATGATTTATACACCATAGTTTGCTTCCATCAAAAGGTAAATGTCACAGATAAGACTTCCTGGCGTATCTGTTCACAACTCATTTGAAGACACTCTCTTTCTTTGAACACTTGTCATTTACTCCAAAGCCACATCCCTTAAACCAGACTTCCTGATGCAACTGTTCATCAAGCTTTTCAAGAACAGGTTTTCTTAACCGTTCTCTCTCTGTACTATAGTTCATGGATCCCTCATGCTCTGTTTGCCTTGGCTCAGTGAGCAGCAAGCTCGCCTCTCAGTCAAAAGGTCGTGGGTTCGAGGCCCGCTCCAGAGACACAAAAATCCAGGCAGACGCTCCCACCACAGTACTGAGGGAGCGCCGCACTGTCGGAGGGGCAGTGCTGAGGGAGCGCCGCACTGTCGGAGGGGCAGTGCTGAGGGAGCGTCGCACTGTCGGAGGGGCAGTACTGAGGGAGCGCCGCACTGTCGGAGGGGCAGTACTGAGGGAGCGCCGCACTGTCGGAGGGACGATACTGAGGGAGCGCCGCACTGTCGGAGGGGCAGTACTGAGGGAGCGCCGCACTATCAGTGGGGCAGTACTGAGGGAGCGCCGCACTGTCAGTGGGGCAGTACTGAGGGAGCGCCGCACTGTCGGAGGGGCAGTACTGAGGGAGCACCGCACTGTCGGAGGGGCAGTACTGAGGGAGCGCCGCACTCCTGCATACCCCAAAAGGACTTAATTGGCTGTAAAGCGCTTTGAGACGGTCCGGTGCTCGTGAAATGCACGGTAAAAATGCAAGACTTTCTTTCTTTGAGGTGAAGCGGGATGTGAATAGAAAATGAAATGGGAGAGGCAGCAGGCTCACGGAGTGACATGCCTCCAGAATTATTATTTAAATGAATTTCCCTATGTTGATTTTAAAGGCTGCCATACTTGGCTCGGCGAGCAAATCTATCTGGGAAATTAATGAATGCAGATCTCTCCTTAGGCAAATTCTAATGTGTATTTGGACAAAACAGGGAACACATTATGAGCGCATTACTCAGACATTGACGCTAATAACAGGTTTCGCCTTGCATTCTTTGTGTTTGCTCAATCCCTCTTAAAGGAGATTTGCCGTTCTCAAATGGCTGGAGATGCCATTAGAATGATTTGGAAGCAAATGTTGAGCGAGCGATTCAGCAGCTGATGCTCGCCCAGCCGAGCGTTGAATCGCTCCATACTTGTCACTGTGTTTCTCTGCAGAGAGTAAAGGGGAGCAGAAATTAGTCTGCGGGGGAGGAGGGGGTGGGGGGGGGGAAAGAGAAAGATGAGGATTATCGCCCCAGCCTGATAAAAAAAAATTCCACCAACTGCAATGAATCTCTTTTTTTTTTAAAAAAAGGAGGCAGATAAAAAGCAGGAAAATATCGGCCAGTTAGCCTAACATCTGTGGTTGGGAAAATGTTGGAGTCCATTATTAAAGAAGCAGTAGCAGGACACTTGGAAAAGCAAAATTCGGGAAGGCAGAGCCAGCATGGATTTGGTCATGTTTATAACCTTCACATAACTGTAACCTGTATGCAACAACACTGCACACTGTATACACCCGAGTAATGCACACCTTGACCACAGGGGGCGAACTTGTGGGAGACACTCCTCACCTGGTCATCCAGGTATATAAAGGGAGGTCCCACGCAGGGTCAACACTTCTTGTTCCTGGGAATAAAGGTGCAGGTCACGTAGTGACCTTGTCTGCAGTACATGCCTCGTGTGATTCCATAGTAAGCTGTAAGGACACTACAGATTTATGAAGGGGAAGTTATGTTTGACAAATTTGCTGGAGATCTTTGTGGATGTAATAAACAGGGTGGATAAAGGCGAAACCAGTGGATGTGGTGTATTTGGACTTCCAGAAGGCATTCGATAAGATGCCACGTAAAAAGTTACTGCACAAGATAAAAGTTCACGGGGTTGGGGGTAATATATTAGCATGATTAGACAATTGGCTAACTAACAGAAAACTGAGAGGCGGGATAAATGGTTCATTCTTGGGTTGTCAATCACTAACTAGTGGGGTGACCAGGGATCAGTGCTGGAATCCCAACTATTTACAATCTACAGTAACGACTTGGAAGAAGGGACTGAGTGTACTGTAGCCAAGTTTGCCGACAATACAAAGATGGGAGGAGGACACAAAAAATCTTCAGAAGGACATAAACAGGCTAAGTGAGTGGGCAAAAATTTGGCAGATGGAGTATAATGTTGGAAAGTGTGAGGTCATGCACTTTGGCAGAAAAAAATCAAAGATCAAGTTATTATTTAAATGGAGAAAGTTTGCAAAGTGCTGCAGTACAGCGGGACCTGGGGGTACGTGTGCATGAAACACAAAAGGATAGTATGCAGGTACAGCAAGTGATCAGGAAGGTCAATGGTATCTTGGCCTTTATTGCAAAAGGGATGGAGTATAAAAGCAGGGAAGTCTTGCTACAGTTATACAGGGTATTGGTGAGGCCACACCTGCAATACTGCGTACAGTTTTGGTTTCCATATTAATGAAAGGATATACTTGCTTTGGAGGCAGTTCAGAGAAGGTTCACTCGGTTGATTCCAGAGATGAGGGGGTTTGACTTATGAGGAAAGGTTGAGTAGATTGGGCCTCTACTCATTGGAATTCAGAAGAATGAGAGGTGATCTTATCGAAACATAGAAAATAGGTGCAGGAGTAGGCCATTCGGCCCTTCTAGCCTGCACCGCCATTCAATGAGTTCATGGCTGATCATTCAACTTCAGTACCCCATTCCTGCTTTCTCGCCATACCCCTTGATCCCCATAGTAGTAAGGACCTCATCTAACTCCTTTTTGAATATATTTAGTGAATTGGCCTCAACAACTTTCTGTGGTAGAGAATTCCACAGGTTCACCACTCTCTGGGTGAAGAAGTTCCTCCGCATCTCGGTCCTAAATGGCTTACCCCTTATCCTTAGACTGTGACCTCTGGTTCTGGACTTCCCCAACATTGGGAACATTCTTCCTGCATCTAACCTGTCTAACCCAGTCAGAATTTTAAATGTTTCTATGAGATCCCCTCTCATTCTTCTGAACTCCAGTGAATACAAGCCCAGTTGATCCAGTCTTTCTTGATAGGTCAGTCCCGCCATCCCGGGAATCAGTCTGGTGAACCTTCGCTGCACTCCCTCAATAGCAAGAATGTCCTTCCTCAGGTTAGGAGACCAAAACTGTACACAATACTCCAGGTGTGGCCTCACCAATGCCCTGTACAACTGTAGCAACACCTCCCTGCCCCTGTACTCAAATCCCCTTGCTATGAAGGCCAACATGCCATTTGCTTTCTTAACCGCCTGCTGCACCTGCATGCCAACCTTCAATGACTGATGTACCATGACACCCAGGTCTCTTTGCACCTCCCCTTTTCCTAATCTGTCACCATTCAGATAATAGTCTGTCTCTCTGTTTTTACCACCAAAGTGGATAACCTCACATTTATCCACATTATACTTCATCTGCCATGCATTTGCCCACTCACTTAACCTATCCAAGTCGCTCTGCAGCCTCACAGCATCCTCCTCGCAGCTCACACTGCCACCCAACTTAGTGTCATCCGCAAATTTGGAGATACTACATTTAATCCCCTCATCTAAATCATTAATGTACAGTGTAAACAGCACAGAACCTTGCGGTACCCCACTAGTCACTGCCTGCCATTCTGAAAAGTACCCATTTACTCCTACTCTTTGCTTCCTGTCTGACAACCAGTTCTCAATCCATGTCAGTACATTACCCCCAATCCCATGTGCTCTAACTTTGCACATCAATCTCTTGTGTGGGACCTTGTCGAACGCCTTCTGAAAGTCCAAATATACCACATCAACTGGTTCTCCCTTATCCACTCTACTGGAAACATCCTCAAAAAATTCCAGAAGATTTGTCAAGCATGATTTCCCTTTCACAAATCCATGCTGACGTGTAAGATTATGAGGGGGCTTGACGAGGTGGATGCAGAGAGGATGTTTCCACTGATGGGGGAGACTAGAACTAGGGGGCATGATCTTAGAATAAGGGGCCGCCCATTTAAAACTGAGATGAGGAGAAATTTCTTCTGAGGGATGTAAATCTGTGGAATTCGCTGCCTCAGAGAGCTGTGGAAGCTGGGACATTGAATAAATTTAAGACAGAAATAGACAGTTTCTTAAACGATAAGGGGTTATGGGGAGCGGGCAGGGAAGTGGACCCGAGTCCATGATCAGATCAGCCATGATCGTATTAAATGGCGGAGCAGACTCGAGGGGCCGAATGGCCGACTCCTGCTCCTATTTCTTACATGCTTGTAAGACCACCAGCTCTCCGCCAGACCCCAACAGCAATTTCTACCGCTTCGGACAAAGCGGTTTGAACACAAGAACATGAGAAATCGGAGCAGGAGTCGGCCATTCGGCCCCTCGAGCCTGCTCCGCCATTCAATGAGATCACGGCTGACCTTTGACCTCAACTCCACTTTCCCGCCCGATCGCTTGATTCACAGAGTACAAACTTAAAATTCGAAGTAAAGCTGTACACTCCAAAGTACATGAGTAACTAATGATCATGTAGTTTTGACTGATTGGACTTGATTAGTAGTATTCCACCAAGACCAGCCATAATCAGAGAGCAGCTGAAATAGGAGCATAGGTGACAGGGCAGAGGTCAGAGGTGAAGTGCTGACATTTCCTTTGCTACTAATGAGAATTCATTGAAAACGTTATCTCAGACAACAACAACAGCTTGTATTTATATAGCGCCTTTAACATAACATAAGAAATAGGAGCTGGACTCAGCCATTCGGCCCCTCGAGCCTGCTCCGCCATTCAATACAATCATGGCTGATCTGATCATGGACTCAGGTCCACTTCCCCGCCCGCTCCCCTTATCCCCTTATCGTTTAAGAAACTGTCTATTTCTGTCTTAAATTTATTCAATGTCCCAGCTTCCACAACTCTCTGAGGCAGCGAATTCCACAGATTTACAACCCTCAGAAGAAATTTCTACTCATCTCAATTTTAAATGGGCGGCCCCTTATTCTAAGATCATGCCCTCTAGTTCCAGTCTCCCCCATCAGTGGAAACATCCTCTCTGCATCCACCTCGTCAAGCCCCCTCATAATCTTATACGTTTCGATAAGATCACCTTTCATTTTTCTGAATTCCAATGAGTAGAGGCCCAATCTACTCAACCTTTCCTCATAAGTCAACCCTCTCATCCCCGGAATCAACCGAGTGAACCTTCTCTGAACTGCCTCCACAGCAAGTATATCCTTTCGTAAATATAGGAAACCAAAACTGCACGCAGTACTCCAGGTGTGGCCTCACCAATACCCTGTATAGCTGCAGCAAGACTTCCCTGCTTTTATACTCCATCCCCTTTGCAATAAAGGCCAAGATACCATTGGCCTTCCTGATCACTTGCTGTACCTGCATACTAACCTTTTGTGTTTCATGCACAAGTACCCCCAGGTCCCGCTGTACTGCAGCACTTTGCAATCTTTCTCCATTTAAACAATAACTTGCTCTTTGATTTTTTTTCTGCCAAAGTGCATGACCTCACACTTTCCGACATTATACTCCATCTGCCAAATTTTTGCCCACTCACTTAGCCTGTTTATGTCCTTTTGCAGATTTTTTGTGTCCTCCTCACACATTGCTTTTCCTCCCATCTTTGTATCGTCAGCAAACTTGGCTACGTTACACTCAGTCCCTTCTTCCAAGTCGTTAATGTAGATTGTAAATAGTTGGGGTCCCAGCACTGATCCCTGCGGCACCCCACTAGTTACTGATTGCCAGCCCGAGAATGAACCATTTATCCCGACTCTCTGTTAGTTAGCCAATCCTCTATCCATGCTGATATATTACCCCCAACCTCGTGAACTTTTATCTTGTGCAGGAACCTTTTGTGTGGTACCTTGTCAAATGCCTTCTGGAAATCCAAATACATCACACCTCAAGGCGCTTCACAGGAGTGTTATCAAACAAAATATGACACTGAGCCGCTGAAAGAGATATTAGGGACAGGTGAGCAAAGAGGGAGGTTTTAAGGAGCGTTTTAAAGGAGGAGAGAGAGGTAGAGAGGCGGAGAGGTTTAGGGAGGGAGTTCCAGAGCTTGGGGCCCAGGCAGCTGAAGGCACGGCCACCGATGGTGGAGCGATTATAATCAGGGATGCTCAAGAGGGTAGAATTGGAGGAGTGCAGATATCTCGGAGGGTTGTGGGGCTGGAGGAGATAATAGAGATAGGGAGGGGGGTGGGGGGGGAGGAGGCCATAGAGTGATTTGAAAACGAGGAGAATTTTAAAATCAAGGCATTGCCTAATTACAGAACCATAGAAGTTTACAGCACGGAAGGAGGCCATTTCGGCCCATCGTGTCCGCGCCGACCGACCAAGAGCTACCCGGCCTAATCCCACTTTCCCGCTCTCGGTCCGTAGCCCTGTCGGTTACAAGTGCACATCCAAGTACTTTTTAAATGTGGTGAGGGTTTCTGCCTCTACCACCCTTTCAGGCCGTGAGTTCCGCCTCAGACCCCCACCACCCTCTGGGTGAAGACATTTCCCCTCAAATCCCCTCTAAACCTCCCCCCAATTACTTTAAATCTGTGCCCCCCCTGGTTGTTGACCCCTCTGCCGAGGGAAACAGGTCCGTCCTATCCCACTCTATCCAGGCCCCTCATCATTTTATACACCTCAATCAGGTCTCCCCTCGGCCTCCTCTGTTCCAAAGAAAACAACCCCAGCCTATCCAATCCTTCCCTCATCGCTAAAATTCTCCAGTCCCGACAACCAGGAGCCAATATTTAAATCGAGTTGAAATCTAAGATTGAGGCCCTGAGTGGGTTGGACTCTGGAGTCAGGATGCAGATCTGGTTAGTAATCCAGGCAGCACGCTAATGATTGTAAACACACTCCCTGGGAACACCGACTTAACATGGAAGCAACATGAGGCACACGTTGATTGGGAATGGTTCATTTCAGCAGTGAAGTCATCTTTTCAAAGCCACTCTGCACAGCACAATCGGACTGGAGGAGTAGAAATATCGTCCAACTAAATATTAGCAAGCCAATGTCTTCAGCCCCCGTCACAAACTCTGTTCCCCAACCATCAACTCCCCAGCCACTGTCTGAGGCTGAAACAGACCGTTTTCAACCTTGGTGTCCATATTTGACCCCGAGATGAACTCCCGACCTCATAACTAAGACCACCTATTTCCACCTCCGTGACATCGCCCGTCTCTGCCCCTGCCTCAGCCCATCTGCTGCTGAAGCCCTCATCCGTGCCTTTGTTACCTCCAGACTTGAGTATTCCAATGCACTCCTGGCCGGCCTCCCACATTCTACCCCACGTAAACTAGAGGTGATGCGAAACTCGGCTGCCCCGTGTCCTAACTCGCACCGAATCCCGCTCACCCATCAACCCCTGTGCTCGCTGCCCCGTGTCCTAACTCGCACCGAGTCCCGCTCACCCATCAACCCCTGTGCTCGCTGCCCCGTGTCCTAACTCGCACCGAGTCCCGCTCACCCATCAACCCCTGTGCTCGCTGCCCCGTGTCCTAACTCGCACCGAGTCCCGCTCACCCATCAACCCCTGTGCTCGCTGCCCCATGTCCTAACTCGCACCGAGTCCCGCTCACCCATCAACCCCTGTGCTCGCTGCCCCGTGTCCTAACTCGCACCGAATCCCGCTCACCCATCAACCCCTGTGCTCACTGCCCCATGTCCTAACTCGCACCGAATCCCGCTCACCCATCAACCCCTGTGCTCGCTGCCCCGTGTCCTAACTCGCAACGAATCCCGCTCACCCATCAACCCCTGTGCTCGCTGCCCCATGTCCTAACTCGCACCGAATCCCGCTCACCCATCACCCCCTGTGCTCACTGCCCTGTGTCCTAACTCGCACCGAGTCCTGCTCACCCATCACCCCCTGTGCTCGCTGCCCCGTGTCCTAACTCGCACCGAGTCCCGCTCACCCATCACCTCCTGTGCTCACCGCCCCGTGTCCTAACTCGCACCGAGTCCTGCTCACCCATCACCCCCTGTGCTCACTGCCCCCGTGTCCTAACTCGCACCGAATCCTGCTCACCCATCACCCCCTGTGCTCGTTGCCCCGTGTCCTAACTCTCACCGAGTCCTGCTCACCCATCACCTCCTGGACTCGCCGACCTACATTGGCTCCCGGTTAAGCAATGCCTCGATGTTAAAATTTTCCATCCCCGTCTTTTCAAATCCCTCCATGGCCCTCGATCTCTGTAATCTCCTCCAGCCCCACAACCCCCCCCCCCCCGCCGAGATCTCTGCGCCACTCTAATTCTGCCCTCCTGAGCATCCCTGATTATAATCGCTCAACCATTGGTGGCCATGCCTTCTGTTGCCTGGGCCCCAAGCTCTGGAACTCCCTCCCTAAACCTCTCCGTCTCTCTACTTATCTGGCCGCCTTTAAGACGTTCCTTAAACCCTCCCTCTTTGACCAAGCTTTTGGTCACCTGTCCCTAATATCTCCTTGTATAGTGATACCCACCCTCCTGTATGGCTCAGAGACATGAACCATGTACAGTAGACACCTCAAATTGCTGGAGAAATACCACCAACGATGTCTCCGCAAGATCCTACAAATCCCCTGGGAGGACAGACGCACCAACATTAACGTCCTCGACCAGGTCAACATCCCCAGCATCGAAGCACTGACCACACTCGACCAGCTCCGCTGGGCGGGCCACATTGTCCGCATGCCCCAGACACGAGACTCCCAAAGCAAGCGCTCTACTCGGAACTCCTTCACGGCAAACGAGCCCCAGGTGGGCAGAGGAAACGTTACAAGGGACCACCCTCAAAGCCTCCCTGATAAAGTGCGACATCCCCCACCGACACCTGGGAGTCTCTGGCCCAAAGACCAGTCCGCCCTAAGTGGAGGAAGTGCATCCGGGAGGGCGCTGAGCACCTCGAGTCTCGTCGCCGAGAGCGTGCAGAGACCAAGCGCAGGCAGCGGAAGGAGCGTGCGGCAAACCAGTCCCACCCTCCCCTTCCCTCGACCACTATCTGTCCCACCTGTGACAGGGACTGTGGTTCCCGTATTGGACTGTTCAGCCACCTAAGGACTCATGTTAAGAGTGGAAGCAAGTCTTCCTCGATTCCGAGGGACTGCCCATGATGATGACGATGTGTGACTCAGTGTTAGATTTTGTCTGATAACGCTCCTGTGAAGCGGATAGGCTGGAAATCCAAGTGACAGAATAAAAAGGGTTGAACTGAAGAGTGACTAATTTATTGAAACCCTATCGACCTCCAGAGTAGAGAGTGTTTAAAGGTCGAAATTAATAGTGCGGCAGTTCCTTAACTGGGCTCGCTATCTGCAGACCGGACTGTGACCCAAGTGATCTCACTTACACAGCCATGCAATGCAATACGCTGTAATCGCCATTTAATCAGGCCTGTAATGGTATTCCAGCAGATCTCCTCCGTGCCAGTCAGAGTAAGATACCTTCTCGTAGACCAGACGCTCGGCGGGTTGATGCTAATGTCGTTCACCGATCTGGTATCTGCCTTTTATCTTTCAGGCGGATTTCCTGCTCGTACAAATGACTGGGGGGGGGGGGGGGGGAAACACTTCTGTTGTGTGCCGCTTGCTACACATCAGATTGTGTCGTGGGGCAATGGCTTTGTCCATTCGGCCCTTCAGCCCGAATCAGTGACAGGGGAGCAAGAAAGACTTGCATTTATATCGCGCCTTTCATGGCCACCGCAAGTCCCAAAGCGCTTCACAGGCAATGAAGCACTTTTTGGAGTGCAGTCACGGTTGTAATGTGGGAAACGCGGCAGCCAATTTGCGCACAGCAAGCTCCCACACACAGCAATGTGATAATGACCCAGATCATCTGTTTTTTCAGTGATGTTGGTTGAGGGATAAATATTGGCCCCAGGACATCGGGGAGAACTCCCCCTGCTCTTCTTCCAATAGTGGCCGTGGGATCTTTTACGTCAACCCCCTCCGACACTGCGCCGCTCCCTCAGTACTGCCCCTCCGACACTGCGCCGCTCCCTCAGTACTGGCCCTCCGACAGTGCGGCGCTCCCTCAGTACTGCTCCTCCGACAGTGCGGCACTCCCTCAGTACTGCCCCTCCGACAGTGCGGCGCTCCCTCAGTACTGCTCCTCCGACAGTGCGGCACTCCCTCAGTACTGCCCCTCCGACAGAGTGGCGCTCCCTCAGTACTGCCCCTCCGACAGTGCGGTGCTCCCTCAGTACTGCCCCTCCGACAGTGCGGCGCTCCCTCAGTACTGCCCCTCCGACAGTGCGGCACTCCCTCAGTACTGCCCCTCCGACAGTGCGGCGCTCCCTCAGTACTGCCCCTCCGACAGTGCGGCGCTCTCACAACACTGCCCTCCGACAGTGCGGCGCTCTCACAACACTGCACTGGAGGAGTCAGCCTAGAATTTTGTGCTCAAGTCCCGGGAATGGGACTCGAACCCACAACCATCTGAGTGAGACACGAGAGTGCTGCCCACTGAGCCACGGCTGACACAACAAATAATTTGTATTTATATAGCGTACTTAATGTAGTGAAACATCCCCAGGCGCTTCACAGTAGTGTTATGCGATTAAAAATCTGACTCTGAGCCACACAAGTAGAAATTAGCGCAGGTGATCAAAAGCTGGGTCAAAGAGGTCGGTTTTAAGGAGCGTCTTGAAGGAGGAGAGAGAGGCAGAGAGGTTTAGGGAGGGAGTTCCAGAGCTTGGGGCCCAGGCAACAGAAGGCACGGCCACCGATGGTGGAGCGATTATAATCAGGGATGGTCAGGGGGGCAGAATTAGAGGAGTTCAGACATCTCGGGGGGTTGTGGGGCTGGAGGAGATTACTGAGATAGGGAGGGGGCGAGGGCCATGGAGGGATTTGTAAACAAGGATGAGAATTTTGAAATCGAGACGTTGCTTAACCGGGAGCCAATGTAGGTCAGCGAGCACAGGGGGTGATGGGTGAGCGGGACTCGGTGCGAGTTAGGACACGGGGCAGCGAGCGCAGGGGGTGATGGGTGAGCGGGACTCGGTGCGAGTTAGGACACAGGGCAGTGAGCACAGGGGGTGATGGGTGAACGGGACGCGGTGCGAGTTAGGACATGGGGCAGTGAGCACAGGGGGTGATGGGTGAACGGGACTCGGTGCGGGTTAGGACACAGGGTCAGCGAGCACAGGGGGTGATGGGTGAGCGGGACTCGGTGCGGGTTAGGACACAGGGTCAGCGAGCACAGGGGGTGATGGGTGAGCGGGACTCGGTGCGAGTTAGGACACGGGGCAACCGAATTTTATATCACCTCTAGTTTACGTTGGGTAAAATGTGGGAGGCCAGCCAGGAGTGCGTTGGAATAGTCAAGTCTAGCAAGTTTTCAATCAAATGCTATTGAATACATGGACACGCCCCCAGTATACAATTTTAATTCACAGACGCTCAGCGTCCAGTTCCATTTGATACAGGTCAACGGGTCAGAGGCTGGCTATTCTGCGATGAGTGTCTCACCTCCTGACTCCCCAAAGCCTTTCCACCGTCTACAAGACACAAGTCAGGAGTGTGATGGAACACTCTCCACTTGTCTGGATGAGTTGCAGTTCCAACAACACTCAAGAAGTTCGGCATCATCCGGGACAAAGCAGCCCATTTGATGGGCCACGCTACCCACCACCTTCAACACTCGCTCCCTCCACCACCGGCGCCCCCTGGCTGCAGTGTGCACCGTCTACAAGATGCACTGCAGCAACTCGCCAAGGCTTCTTCAACAGCACCTCCCAAACCCGCGACCTCTACCGCCTAGAAGGACAAGGGCAGCAGGCGCATGGGAACACCACCACCTCCACGTTCCCCTCCCAGTCACACACCATCCCGACTTGGAAATATATCGGCCGTTCCTTCATCGTCGCTGGGTCACAATCCTGGAACTCCCTCCCTAACAGCACTGTGGGAGCACCTTCACCACACGGACTGCAGCGGTTCAAGAAGGCGGCTCACCACCACCTTCTCAAGGGGCGATTAGGGACGGGCGATAAACGCTGGGCCTTGCCAACGACGCCCACATCCCGGGAACAAATAATGATTAAAAAATGGATACTCAACACTTCATGGCCAAGTATATCATGATTTAGATGAACAGCTCCCTCCACACTATCCAATCAAGTACTCACAGGTTAAGGCTAAATGCAGATTAAAGCTGTTCAACAAATGCTCAAGAGGTCTTCAGGATATTGAGGGGAACAGAGAGGGTAGATAGACAGAAACTATTGCCGCTGGTTGGGGAGTCCAGGACGAGGGGCACAGTCTAAAGATTAGAGCCCGGCCTTTCAGGAGTGAAGTTGGGAAACATTTCTACACACACAGGGTGGGAGAGGTTTGGAACTCTCTTCCGCAAACAGCAATCGATGCTGGGTCAATTGGTCATTTTAAATTAGGCTGTCAAAGTCGGTTCATTGAATCTTGCAATGAACAGAGAAAGGAGGTTCAAGTAGACTGGGCCTATACTCTCTGGAGTTTAGAAGAATGAGAGGTGATCTCATTGAAACATACACAATTCTTACAGGGCTTGACAGGGTAGATGCAGGGAGGGTGTTTCCCCCCCCGGGCTGGGGAGTCTAGAACCAGGGGTCACACAGTCTCAGGATAAGGGGTCGGCCATTGAGGACTGAGATGAGGAGGAATTTCTTCACTCAGAGGGTGGTGAATCTTTGGAATTCTCTGCCCCAGAGGGCTGTGGAGGCTCAGTCGTTGAGTATATTCAAGGCTGGGATCGGTAGATTTTTGGATATTAAGGGAATCGAGGGATCGGGCGGGAAAGTGGAGTTGAGGTCGAAGATCAGCCGTGATCTCATTGAATGGCGGAGCAGGCTCGAGGGGCCGAATGGCCGACTCCTGCTCCGAATTCTTATCTCCATCAGTCTGGTTGGAACTCAAAGCAAGACCACGAGATGAAAAGGAGTATGTCTAATGCACTGTAACAGTCAATTGCCCTGGTTGTCCCTCTGGTTAATTGCTGCTAACATTTCAAGAGGGTACGGAGGAGGTTGACCAGGGAGGAGGGACTTCAGTTACGAGGAGAGGCTGGAGAAGTTCGGACTGTTCCCCTTGGAACAGAGAGGGTGAAGAGGTGACCTAATCCAGGTTCTCAGGATGAGGAGAGCTTTTGATAGGGTAGGCGGAAGAGAATTATTCCCACTGGCGAGCGGGCCAATAACCAGATTGGAAATCAGTGGAAAAAGATGAGGATAAACGTTCTCACTCAGAGAGCTGTGGGGATCTGCAACACTCCACCCCTGAAACAGTGGTGGGAGCTGGTTCCATCAATAATGTTCAACGGGAGTTGGACGGGTTCCCGAGGGTGAGGAGCTGACAGGGTTGGGGACAGAGAGCAGAGGGGGTGGGGACTGAGAAACCACTGCTCTTTCACAGAGCCGGCACAGGCTCGACGGGCCGAATGGCCTCCTCCTGTGCCGTAACGTTCTGTGAATCTGCCGAGACGCTGAAAGTGCAGCATTTACGACGTGGCATCGGAATACAATAAAACAGAAACATTATGCAAAAATCACTGGAGTAGGCCTCAGGGTTTTTCTTCATTTTAAATGGACATATTTGCAATTTAATTCTCCCTGCCTCCTTGCCCGCCGGCCATCTCTCGGAGATTAGCACGGTGCACTGGATGTAGGATGTATATACACATAGTATTACTAGCACAGAAACAGTCCATTCGGCCCAACAGGGCCTTGCCGGGGTTCAAGCTCCACTCAAGCCCCCTCCCACCCCTCTGCATCTCACTCTGTCAGCACAACCCTCTATTCCCTTCTCCCTCATGGCTATCTCTCCAGGTCTTTCTCGAGCAAGTGCCCTATTACAAAAGTATTTACAACACAGACACAGGCCATTCAGCCCAACAGGTCCGTGCCGGTGTTTATGCTCCACACCAAGAGATGGGGAGGAATATCTTCTCTCAGAGGGTGGTGAATCTGTGAAATTCTCTGGCCAGAGAGCTGTGGAGGCTGGGTCATTGAATATATTTAAGGTGGAGATAGACAGATTTTTGAGCAATAAGGGGAGTGGAGGGCAGGGAAGGGAAGGGGAGTGGAGGGCAGGGAAGGGAAGGGAAGGGGAGTGGAGGGCAGGGAAGGGAAGGGGAGTGGAGGGCAGGGAAGGGAAGGGGAGTGGAGGGCAGGGAAGGGAAGGGGAGTGGAGGGCAGGGAAGGGAAGGGGAGTGGAGGGCAGGGAAGGGAAGGGGAGTGGAGGGCAGGGGAGTGGAGGGCAGGGAAGGGAAGGGGAGTGGAGGGCAGGGAAGGGAAGGGGAGTGGAGGGCAGGGAAGGGAAGGAGAGTGGAGGGCAGGGAAGGGAAGGAGAGTGGAGGGCAGGGAAGGGAAGGGGAGTGGAGGGCAGGGAAGGGAAGGGGAGTGGAGGGCAGGGAAGGGAAGGGGAGTGGAGGGCAGGGAAGGGAAGGGGAGTGGAGGGCAGGGAAGGGAAGGGGAGTGGAGGGCAGGGAAGGGAAGGGGAGTGGAGGGCAGGGAAGGGAAGGGGAGTGGAGGGCAGGGAAGGGAAGGGGAGTGGAGGGCAGGGAAGGGAAGGGGAGTGGAGGGCAGGGAAGGGAAGGGGAGTGGAGGGAAGGGAAGGGGAGTGGAGGGCAGGGAAGGGAAGGGGAGTGGAGGGCAGGGAAGGGAAGGGGAGTGGAGGGCAGGGAAGGGAAGGGGAGTGGAGGGCAGGGAAGGGAAGGGGAGTGGAGGGCAGGGAAGGGAAGGGGAGTGGAGGGCAGGGAAGGGAAGGGGAGTGGAGGGCAGGGAAGGGAAGGGGAGTGGAGGGCAGGGAAGGGAAGGGAGTGGAGGGCAGGGAAGGGAAGGGGAGTGGAGGGCAGGGAAGGGGAGTGGAGGGCAGGGAAGGGAAGGGGAGTGGAGGGCAGGGAAGGGAAGGGGAGTGGAGGGCAGGGAAGGGAAGGGGAGTGGAGGGCAGGGAAGGGAAGGGGAGTGGAGGGCAGTGAAGGGAAGGGGAGTGGAGGGCAGGGAAGGGAAGGGGAGTGGAGGGCAGGGAAGGGAAGGGGAGTGGAGGGCAGGGAAGGGAAGGGGAGTGGAGGGCAGGGAAGGGAAGGGGAGTGGAGGGCAGGGAAGGGAAGGGGAGTGGAGGGCAGGGAAGGGAAGGGGAGTGGAGGGCAGGGAAGGGAAGGGGAGTGGAGGGCAGGGAAGGGAAGGGCAGGGAAGGGGAGTGGAGGGCAGGGAAGGGGAGTGGAGGGCAGGGAAGGGGAGTGGAGGGCAGGGAAGGGGAGTGGAGGGCAGGGAAGGGGAGTGGAGGGCAGGGAAGGGGAGTGGAGGGCAGGGAAGGGGAGTGGAGGGCAGGGAAGGGGAGTGGAGGGCAGGATCGGATCAACCACGATCTCATTGAATGGCGGAGCAGGCTCGAGGGACCAAATGGCCGACTCCTGCTCCTATTTCTTTTGTTCATAATCAGACCTCATCCTTCTATTCCCTGTTCCCTCATATGTTTGTCCAACCTCCCCTTAAATGCATCGATGCTATTCGCCTCAACCCCTTCCCTGTGGCAGCGAGTTCCACATTCTCACCGCTCTCTGGGTGAGGAAGTTTCTCCTGAATTCCCGGTTGGATTTATTAGTGACGGTCTTATATTTGTGGGATGGGAGGGACTTCAGTGACGTGAATGGACTGGAGAAGCTGGGGTTGTTCTTGGAGCAGAGGAAGACAAGAGATTTGATCGAGGGGTTCAGCGCCACAAGGGGTCCGGACAGAATAGGGCGAGAAAAACCGGTCCCATTGGTGGAAGGGTGGAGAACCAGAGGACACGGGTTTGAGGTGATTGGCAGAAGAACCAAAGATGACACGAGGGAAAACGTTTTTACGCAGCGAGTGGTTAGGATCTGCAAAGCGCTGCCTGAGAGGGTGGTGGAGGCAGACCCAATCGTGGCCTTCAAAAGGGGATTGGCCAAGTGCCCGAAGGGAAAAAAAATGACAGGGCTACGGGGAAAGGGCGGGGGAGTGGGATTGGCTGAGAGTTGGCACGGCCTAGACGGGCTGAATGGCCTCCTTCCGTGCGGCAACCATTCCAAGATTTTAAGCGTGTGGCCACAACTGTGGCAGATGGAGTTCAAACCTGCGAGGTCATAAAATGTGGATCCAAGCTAGTTCAAATTATTAGTTTAATGGTGAGAAACTAGGAGGATGCGGAGGAGCAAGGGGATTTGGACGGCCTGGTACATTAATCATTGGAAGCTAGGTCAAGAGCAGTCGAAAAGGCAAATGGAATGTTGGTCCTTATCTCAAGGACATTGGAATACAAAGGGAACTGCTGTTCTGCCTCAGGGCCTTGGTCCGACTCCATTCAGTTGCCACCGCATCTCAGCAGGAGTCGGCCATTCGGCCCCTCGAGCCTGCTCCGCCATTCAATGAGATCATGGCTGACCTTCAACCTCAACCCCACTTTCCCGCCCGATCCCTCGATTCCCCTAATATCCAAAAATCTATCGATCCGAGCCTTGAATATAACTCAAGGACTGAGCCTCCCCTCTGGGGCAGAGAATTCCAAAGATTCACCACCCTCTGAGTGAAGAAATTCCTCCTCATCTCAGTCCTCAATGGCCGATCCCCTTATCCTGAGACTGTGTGACCCCTGGTTCTAGACTCCCCAGCCCGGGGGAAACACCCTCCCTGCATCTACCCTGTCAAGCCCTCTCGGAATCTTCCACGTTTCAATGAGATCACCTCTCATTCTTCTAAACTACAGAGAGTAGAGGCCCAATCTACTCAATCTCTCCCCATTGGACAACCCGCTCATCCCAATGGTTTCATTGCCGTTGCGTTGTGCGAGAAACGGGAGGGTAGAGGGATAACTGGATGAACCTGGGTCACCTACTTCCTCTACAGGGCTGTAGTAATACCCGCCCTCCTGTATGGCTCAGAGACATGGACCATGTACAGTAGACACCAAGTCGCTGGAGAAATACCACCAACGATGTCTCCACAAGATCCTACAAATCCCCTGGGAGGACAGATGCACCAACGTTAGCATCCTCGACCAGGCCAACATCCCCAGCATTGAAGCACTGACCACACTCGACCAGCTCCGTTGGGCAGGCCACATTGTTCACATGCCAGACACGAGACTCCCAAAGCAAGCGCTCTACTCGGAACTCCTTCACGGCAAGCGAGCCAAAGGTGGGCAGAGGAAACGTTACAGGGACAACCTCAAAGCCTCCCTGATAAAGTGCAACATCCCCCACCGACACCTGGGAGTCCCTGGTCAAAGACCAGTCCGCCCCTAAGTGGAGGAAGTGCATCCGGGAGGGCACTGAGCACCTCGGGTCTCGTCGCCGAGAGCGTGCAGAAACCAAGCGCAGGCAGCGGAAGGAGCGTGCGGCAAACCAGTCCCACCCACCCCTTCCCTCAACCACTATCTGTCCCACCTGTGACAGGGACCGTGGCTCCTGTATTGGACTGTTCAGTCACCTGAGAACTCATGTTAAGAGTGGAAGCAAGTCTTCCTCGATTCCAAGGGACTGCCTATGAGATGATGATGATGATGGACTTCCTCCAGCAGTTCCCACATTGGCGGGGGGATTTTATCCCAGCGAGATGCTCAGGGAGGCTGAGGTGACTTCACCACGGGGCAGGGCAACCAGAGGATCCTTGGCTGTTCTCTCCTCAACGTGCAGGGGCCACGAGGTGTGTGGGGAGGGGGTGGGGAAGCTAGCTCATGGCACTGCCCAGAGAAACAGCAGCATCATCACTGCATGAGCGCTCGAACAAGGCCTCTCGTACTGGGCCCCAACTCAGGCAGGCCACTGGTCAGTCGGAAGTGACGTCCCGAAGGATACCAAACCAACTACAGAAGTCCAGTGAGATGGCAGCGATAAGCCAATTCACAGAAGCTGCATATGTCAGAAAATGCTAGCCCAGCGACCACCTAAAACAATTCCCCAAGTCTTCGCTTAATATTTCAGCTGATCTGCTCACTATTCCCCCCTTTAATATCCCACCCAGTCTAATCCCACTCTCCCCTCACTCCCCGTACCCTTTAATATCCCACCCAGTCTAATCGCACTCTCCCCCTCACTCCCCCCTTTAATATCCCCCCCAGTCTAATCCCACTCTCCCCCTCACTTCCCGTACCCTTTAATATCCCACCCATTCTAATCCCACTCTCCCCCTCACTCCCCGTACCCTTTAATATCCCCCCCCAGTCTAATCCCACTCTCCCCTCACTCCCTCACCCTTTAATATCCCACACAGTCTCATCCCACTCTCCCATCACTCCCCGCACCCTTTAATATCCCACCCAGTCTAATCCCACTTACCCCTCACTCTCCGTAGCCTTTAATATCCCACCCAGTCTAATCCCACTCTCCCCACACCCTTTAATATCCCACCCAGTCGAATTCCACTCTTCTGCGTACTCCCAATACGTACCACCTGAGTGAGCAGATGGGGCCTTGGTTCAACGTCTCATCTGAAAGTCGGCACCTGTGACAGTGCGGCGCTCCCCAAGTACCGCCCCTCCGACAGTGCGGCGCTCCCTCAGTACCGCCCCTCCGACAGTGCGGCACTCCCTCAGTACCGCCCTAGATGTCCGTGCTCAAGTCTCTGGAGTGGGACTCAAACCCACAACCAACCAAGCCACGATTGATATCAGAAACATAGAAACTTACAGGGCAGGAGGAGGCCATTTCGGCCCATCATGTCCGCGCCGGCCGACAAAGAGCCGCACGGCCCTCGGTCAGCAGCCCTGAAGGATACATATAAACCCATGAACAATGATGGAAAGGCAAAGAGCACCCAGCCCAACCAGTCCGCCTCATCACAACTGCAACACCCCTTACACTGAAACATTCTACACTCCACCCCAACCGGATCCATGTGATCCCCTGGGAGAGGCAAAAACCAGATAAAAACCCGGGCCACTTTAAGGAGAAAAAAATCTGGGAAAATTCCTCTCCGACCCATTAGGGCGATCGACACTAGTCCAGGCGATCACTCTGGCCGTATTCTATTCCCTGCAGTACTTACCATCACTGCACAAGATAAAAGTTCACAGGGTTGGGGGTAATATATTAGCATGGATAGACAATTGGCTAACTAACAGAGAATAGAAAGTCGGGACAAATAGTTAATTCTCTGGTTGGCAATCAGTAACTAGTGGGGTGCCGCAGGGATCAGTGCTGGGACCCCAACTATTTACAATCTATATTAACGACTTGGAAGAAGGGACTGAGTGCAACGTAGCCAAGTTTGCTGAGTGAGTGGGAAAGCAATGAGTGAGGAGGACACAAAAAATCTGCAAAAGGACATAGACAGGCTAAGTGAGTGGGCAAAAATTTGGCAGATGGAGTATAATGTTGGAAAGTGTGAGGTCATGTACTTTGGCAGAAAGAAATCAAAGAGCAAGTTATTATTTAAATGGAGAAAGATTGCAAAGTGCCGCAGTACAGCGGGACCTGGGGGTACTTGTGCATGAAACACAAAAGGTTAGTATGTAGGTACAGCAAGTGATCAGGAAGGCCAATGGTATCTTGGCCTTTATTGCAAAGGGGATGGAGTATAAAAGCAGGAAAGTCTTGCTACAGTTATACAGGGTATTGGTGAGGCCACACCTGGAGTACTGCGTGCAGTTTTGCTTTCCATATTTACGAAAGGATATACTTGCTTTGGAGGCAGTTCAGAGAAGGTTCACTCGGTTGATTCCGGAGATGAGGGGGTTGACTTATGAGGAAAGGTTGAGTAGGTTGGGCCTCTACTCATTGGAATTCAGAAAAAGGGAGAGGTGATCTTATCGAAACGTATAAGATTATGAGGGGGCTTGACAAGGTGGATGCAGAGAGGATGTTTCCACTGATGGGGGAGACTAGAACTAGGGGGCATGGTCTTAGAATAAGGGGCCGCCCATTTAAAACTGAGGTGAGGAGGAATTTCTTCTCTCAGAAGGTTGTAAATCTGTGGAATTTGCTGCCTCAGAGAGCTGTGGAAGCTGGGACATTGAATAAATTTAAGACAGAAATAGACAGTTTTTTTAAACAATAAGGGGATAAGGGGTTATGGGGAGCGGGCGGAGAATTGGAGCTGAGTCCATGATCAGATCAGCCATGATCTTGTTGCATAGCGGAGCAGGCTCGAGGGGCCATATGGCCGACGTCTGCTCCTATTTCTTATGTTCTTATGTTCTTATATCTGTGCCAGGAGATCACCCTGGCCTTATTCGATTCCCTGCAGTACTTACCATTATATCTGCTCCGTCCAACAAGAGGTTATCCAGTCTAATCCCATTTACCAGCTCTAGGTCCGTAACCCTGCACGTTACTGCACTTTAAGTGCGCATCCAACCATCTCTTAAAAGTGGTGAGGGTTTCTGCACTCACCACTCTTCCAGGCAGCGAGTTCCAGATTCCCACAACCCTCTGCGTAAAGAAGGCCCCCCTCAAATCCCTTCTGAACCTTCCACCAACCACCTTAAAACTATGTCCCCTTTTAATAGACCCCTCCACCAATGGAAATAGCCCCTTACTATCCACTATGTCCAGGCCCCTCAATATTTTGTACACCTCAATGAGGTCTCCTCTCAACCTCCCCTGTACCAATGAGAACAAACCCAGCCTATCCAATCAGTCCTCATAACTAAGATTCTCCATTCCAGGCAGCATCCTCGTAAATCTCCTCTGCACCCTCTCTAGTGCAATCACGTCCTTCCTATAATACGGTGACCAGAACTGCACGCAGTATTCCAGCTGTGGCCTAACCAAAGTATTATACAATTTCAGCATAACTTCCCTGCTCTTATATTCTATGCCTCGGCCAATAAAGGCAAGCATTCCGTATGCCTTCTTAAACACCTGGCCTGCTACTTTCAGGGATCTGTGGACAAGCACTCCAAGGTCCCTTTGTTCATCTACATTATTAAGTGGCCTACTGCTTAACGTGTATACCCTTTCCTTATTAGCCCTCCCAAAGTGCATCACCTCACACTTCTCTGAATTAAATTCCATTTGCCACTGCTCTGCCCACCTGACCAGTAGATTGATATCCTCCTGCAGCCCATGACTTTCCTCTTCATTATCAACCACACAGTCAATTTTAGTGTCGTCTGCAAACTTCTTAATCATACTTCCTATATTCAAATCTAAATAGTTGATATATACAACAAAAAGCAAGGGACCCAGTACTGAGCCCCGCGGAACCCCACTGGAAACATCCTTCCAGTCACAAAAACATCCATCAATCATTACCCTTTGCTTCCTACCTCTAAGCCAATTTTGGATCCAACTTGACACTTTGCCCTGGATCCCATGGGCTTTAACCTTCATGACCAGTCTACCATGTGAGACCTTATCAAAAGCTTCACTAAAGTCCATATATACTACATCGTATGCACTATCCTCATCGACCCTCTTGGTTACCTTCTCAAAAAATTCAATCAGGTTAGTCAAACACGATCTTCCCTTAACAAATCCGTGTTGACTATCCCTAATTAATCCTTGCCTTTCCAAATGCAGATTTATCCTGTCTTTCAGGAATTTTTCCAATAATTTTCCCACCACTGAGGTTAGGCTGACAGGCCTGTAATTACTCGGCCTGTCCCTTTCTCCCTTCTTAACCAAGGGTACCACATTAGCAGTCCTCCAATCCTCCCAGATCCAAAGAGGACTGGAAAATGATGGTCAAGGCCTCTGCTATTTCCTCTTTTACTTCACTCAACAGCCTGGGATACATTTCATCCGGGCCTGGGGACTTATCTACTTTCAAAGTTGCTCAACCCCTTAATACTTCCTCTCTCACTATTTATTTCATCCAGAATATCACACTCCTCCTCGATAGCAGTATCTGCATTGCCCCTTTCCTTTGCAAAAACAGATGCAAAGTATTCGTTAAGAACCCTACCAACATCTTCTGCCTCCTCACAAGGATTACCCTCATGGCCTCTAATGAGAATAAAAATTCACGGCAAAGAATGAATGACGTTGCAGTTATATAGCGCCCAGCACATCCTCAGAAACACCGAAAGCGTGCTGGAAAGAATGTTGAAGTGTGAAATCACCTCATCTCAATTTACAATCGCTTCGCTGTTTCATGACACACAAGGGGGGAAATGCAGTTACAAAACACATTAAACATCCACACTGCTAGTACTGTGCAACTTAATAAAATGAATTCACTTTTAATATATCATGCCTCTGTCATTATTCTTGGAGCAGAAAATAAAATCTCAGTGTTGCCTACAAGCCGAAGAAACAGAGAGGCCGGTGCCTGCAATGTGTCCTTGTCCACCATTGGGAGGTCTTCCTGCTTGAACGTTGGAGGTGATCGTGATCTTCAGAGATACGGGACAGTCCTCAGACGTGGCTGGCTATCTCTCCAGGTCTTTCTCGAGCAAGTGCCCTATTACAAAAGTATTTACAGCACAGATACAGGCCATTCAGCCCAACAGGTCCATGCCGGTGTTTATGCTCCACACCAAGAGATGGGGAGGAATTTCTTCTCTCAGAGGGTCGTGAATCTGTGGAATTCTCTGCCCCAGAGAGCTGTGGAGGCTGGGTCATTGAATATATTTAAGGTGGAGAGACAGATTTTTGAGCGATAAGGGAGTCAAGGGTTTTGGGGAACGGGCGGGGAAGTGGAGTTGAGTCCATGATCAGATCAGCCATGATCTTATTGAATGGCGGAGCAGGCTCGAGGACCAAATGGCCGACTCCTGCTCCCATTTCTTTTGTTCTTAAACTGACCTCATCCTTCTATTCCCTGTTCCCTCATGTGTTTGTCCAGCCTCCCCTTAAATGCATCGATACTATTTGCCTCAACTCCTCCCTGTGGCAGCGAGTTGCACATTCTCACCCCTCTCTGGGTAAAGAAGTTTCTCCTGAATTCCCCATTGGATTTATCAGTGACGATCTTATATTGATGGCCCCTAGTTCTGGTGGTCCCTTGCACAATTGGGAACATCTTCTCCACATCTCTCCCTGTAATGTACACACCGGTGAGTATGCTCACAGGTGTGTAGAGCTGTTGCATTGGGAGTGGCTTAACCAGTCACGTGATGATCACAACACTCAATTAAACCCCAGCCAGTTGGGTTTAGGGGAACATAAGAACATAAGAATTAGGAACAGGAGTAGGCCATCTAGCCCCTCGAGCCTGCTCCGCCATTCAACAAGATCATGGCTGATCTGGCCGTGGACTCAGCTCCACTTACCCGCCCGCTCCCCGTAACCCTTAATTCCCTTATTGGTTAAAAATCTATCTATCTGTGACTTGAATACATTCAATGAGCTAGCCTCAACTGCTTCCTTGGGCAGAGAATTCCACAGATTCACAACCCTCTGGGAGAAGAAATTCCTTCTCAACTCGGTTTTAAATTGGCTCCCCCGTATTTTGAGGCTGTGCTCCCTAGTTCTAGTCTCCCCGACCAGTGGAAACAACCTCTCTGCCTCTATCTTATCTATCCCATTCATGAATTTAAATGTTTCCATAAGATCACCCCTCATCTTTCTGAACTCCAATGAGTAAAGACCCAGTCTACTCAATCTATCATCATTAGGTAACCCCCTCATCTCCGGAATCAGCCTAGTCAATCGTCTCTGTACCCCCTCCAAAGCTAGTATATCCTTCCTTAAGTAAGGTGACCAAAATTGCACACAGTAACTCCAGGTGTGGCCTCACCAATACCCTATACAGTTGCAGAAGGACCTCCCTGCTTTTGTACTCCATCCCTCTCGCAATGAAGGCCAACATTCCATTCGCCTTCCTGATTACCTGTTGCACCTGCAAACTAACTTTTTGGGATTCATGCACAAGGACCCCCAGGTCCCTCTGCACCGCAGCATGTTGTAATTTCTCCCCATTCAAATAATATTCCCTTTTACTGTTTTTTTTCCCCAAGGTGGATGACCTCACACTTTCCGACATTGTATTCAATCTGCCAAATCTTAGCCCATTCGCTTAACCTATCTAAATCTCTTTGCAGCCTCTCTGTGTCCTCTACACAACCCGCTTTCCCACTAATCTTTGTGTCATCTGCAAATTTTGTTACACTACACTCTGTCCCCTCTTCCAGGTCATCTATGTATATTGTAAACACAATGGGAACCACGATGAGGTATGCAGTTGTAAGCTTGGTGGATGAACCGGTAATGTGTCGATGTGATTGTTAAACCTTTGCTATTAAGAACGAGTTGGTTTATTAACAAAGTGTTGCTCCGAATTCTTACGCAAAGAACCCTTGAAGCAAACACATAGCGAGTTCCACATTCTCTCCACTCTCTGGGTAAAGAAGTTTCTCCTGACTTCCCCATGGGATTTATCGGTGACTATCTTATATTGATGGCCCCTCGTTCTGATCTCACCCCACAAAATTTGAAACATCTCTACATCCACCCTATCAAATCCTTTCATATTCTTAAAGACCTCTATCGCATTTGCTGTGTGTGGGAGCTTGCTGTGCGCAAATCGGCTGCCGCGTTTCCCACATTACAAAAGCGACTACACTTTTGATGTACTTCATTGGCTGTGAAGCGCTTTGGAACGTCCTGAGGTGGTGAAAGGGCATGGGAGAAATACAAGTCTTTCTTTTCAACAAAAACGTGACCCTGTCTCACTTTGCATCAGCTTCGCAACTTGACTATGGAGGGCACAAGTTTAGATTATCCAAGCTGCTCGGGATTTTAACGGCCTCGATCATGTCATCGCTGCCCAGTGCAACTCAGAGTCTGTCTTCATTTCTAAAGAGTGCCTCAACTGACAAAATCTTCCTTGTTGTTAATCCAATCCTGTACAAGAACTTCAGAAATAGGAGCAGGAGTCGGCCATTCGGCCCCTCGAGCCTGCTCCGTCATACAATAAGATCGCGGCTGATCTTCGAGCTCAACTCCACTTTCCCGCCTCATCCCTCGTTTCCCATCGAGTCCAAAAATCCAGCACACAATACTGCTTCCATAAAAATTCCTCGGTAACACAGCACTATGCAAACATTAATAAACCTGCAAATTGGGCATACAATTGGCAAATCAAGTTCAACACTGTCATGTGTGTACATGCTAATTTGTTGCCACCAGATGGCATCATTCTTGGAGGCCACTGAGCAGCACGCACATGGTGTTGCTCTGGTATAAAAGGCCAGCCATTTTGAGAGTCAGGCACTTTGGGACTAAATAAAGCACAGCAAGGTCGTACCTTGGTCAGTCAAACAGTGCTCAGTTTGAAACTTTATGGCATATGTAACAAACATGAATCAGTGTGAGGTACTGTATTACATTTGGGTTGTACGAATAGAGAGGTCAGTTAGGACTTGGAGAGGGATGGGCAATAAAAGCTGGGCCTAGCCAGTGTCGCCCGCATCCAGAGAATGAATTAAGAATTAAACAAAAACTCAGTGTTATGACCATCACGAGGCAAACAGAATGGAGAAGCAGAGCTATAGCCACTACTGGCGCAAACGTGCATTGTGTCTCCCAGTTCCAATGCATTAGGATTTTGGGGGTTGTTTCATAACAACGTGAGAAATAGGAGCAGGAGTCGGCCATTCGGCCCCTCGAGCCTGCTCCCCATTCAATAAGATCATGGCTGATCTGACCCTGGCCTCAATTCCACTTCCCTGCCCGCTCCCCATAACCTTGGACAGCTTTTGAAGGTTCACCTTCAAAATTAAATTTTTTTTTAAATATAAAAGATCTTAAATTAAGATGAGGAAAGACTGTGTGTGTGTATCTCTCTCATCACTTCATACACTTTCAGAATTAAAGAGTATTTATAATTTAAAAATCAAAAGCTCCAACAAGTGTGCAATCAATATACTCGGTTATGTTTATCTCTCTCTCTTTCTCACACACACACACACACACACACACTCAATATGTTATCTGAAAAAAGCTTTTGAAGGTTGACCTCGAGTCTTGTTTCAAATAATTTTGAAAAGCAACCAAATCAATTTGATGAAAGAGTGAGGGAGTAGCAGTCAGTCATATGACAAGCTTAAATGCTCCCTTGTGCATCCTGGGAAATTGTGCATGTCTCTCGAGCCAAGATTGCAGGAAGTTGTCTTCAGCTGACAACGTCACTCCCCTGGGCAAAGACATCCCTGGCACTCAGGAGAGACTGAACCCATGAAGTGTAAACTTCCATAAAAATTAATTAAAAATAACAAATCAATTGGTAATTTAATTCATGTTATTGTGAAACACAATTTTTTTTAATTTTTAATTTTATACGAAAGATTCCTTGGGACATTAGAAATTGCAGTTACTGAGAAAAATAGCACATGTAATGTATCTGCTTCAAGGGTTCTTTGGTTAGGAATTCATCGCAACACATTGCTGTTAAGAACTAGTTGCTTTATTAGCACAAGGTTTAACAATCACACTACACATCATTGGCTGTAAAGCGCTTTAGGGCGTCCTGTGGTCGTGAAAGGTGCTATATAAATGCAAGTCTTTCTTTAACTAAAATTAAGTTCCCCAGCTGCCATGGTGGGGTTCAAACTCGTGTCTCTGGATCATTAGTCCAGAGCGGTCGATTGCTAGTCTCGTGACATAGCTACTATGCTACTGTACCCCATAAGTTGAACGTTCCCATGGAATCTGCTACCAGTGCCCTTTCGAGTAGTGCATCCAGTTCACAACAACCCCACCCGTGTGAAGAAATTGTTCTCATTTCTCCTCTCGCTCACTTGGCCAAGTCTCCATTGCTTCCCCACGCCGAGCAGACCACCAGTGATCGCTGCATGACCCCCCATAAAGAGAGTTGTCGGGCTGGATTTCCCGGTCCTCTGAACATAACATAAGAAATAGGAGCAGGGGTAGGCCATACGGCCCCTCGAGCCTGCTCTGCCATTTAATATGATCATGGCTGATCTGATCATGGACTCAGCTCCACTTCCCTGCCCGCTCCCCATAACCCCTTATCGGTTAAGAAACTGTCTATCTCTGTCTTAAATGTATTCAATGTCCCAGCTTCCACAGCTCTCTGAGGCAGCGAATTCCACAGATTTACCCTCAGAGAAAAAATTTCTCCTCATCTCAGTTTTAAATGGGCGGCCCCTTATTCTAAGATAATGCCCCCTAGTTCTAGTCTCCCCCAGTGAAAACATCCTCTCTGCATCCGCCTTGTCGAGCTCCCTCATAATCTTATACGTTTCGATAAGATCACCTCTCATTCTTCTGAATTCCAATGAGTAGAGGCCCAACCTACTCAACCTTTCCTCATAAGTCAACCCCCTCATCCCCGGAATCAACCAAGTGAACCTTCTCTGAACTGCCTCCAAAGCAAGTATATCCTTTCATAAATATGGAAACCAAAACTGCACGCAGTACTCCAGGTGTGGCCTCACCAATACCCTGTCTAACTGTAGCAAGACTTCCTGCTTTTATACTCCATCCCTCTTTGCAATAAAGGCCAAGATACCATTGGCCTTCCTGATCATTTGCTGTACCTACATACTAACCTTTTGTGTTTCATGCACAAGTACCCCCAGGTCCCGCTGTACTGCGGCACTTTGCAATCTTTCTCCATTTAAATAATAACTTGCTCTTTGATTTTCTTTCTGCCAAAGTGCATGACCTCACACTTTCCAACATTATACTCCATCTGACACATTTTTTACCCACTCACGTAGCCTGTCTGTGTCCTTTTGCACATATTTTGTGTCCTCCTCACACATTGCTTTTCCTCCCATCTTTGTATCGACCCCGGAGCGGCGTGAGACACAGCGGTGGGGACTCCGGTCACGATGATGTGGGTCGGCTTTCGCGGCGGCATGGAGCAGGACCGCCGGGAAGAGCAGCGCGGGGCGTGCAGCGCCTCTGGTTACGACACCGGCGCGCGTTTTGACTCAAACACGGCCCCGCACGCCTGGAATCGCGCCTCGCAATGGCCGCCTGGGAAATCGAAGCGGTCCAGGCATCCCGCCGGCGGTGAGGACGGTCAAGTGCTGTAAAGGTAAGCGCGGCTGTTTGTTGCTTTAATTGTTTGAGCGATTTGTGGAGTTGTGGTGTGGCTAATGCTTTGCGAATGTTTTTGTGGGTTTATTTTTTTTTTTTTTTTTTAAGGATCCCCCCCCCGCCGTCCCCATGACCTCTCTCGGACCACACGGCCCGACACACAACTTCGCAAGTTGCCCCATCCTTGCTCCTCAAAAGTAGTCATTCAAAATCCACAGGCAGCCATTTTGGCCCATCGTGTCCGCGCCGGCCGACAAAGAGCCCCACGACCCTCGGTCAGCAGCCCTGAAGGTTGCATCGAAACTAATATGTCTCTACCTATCTGTAGAATGACTCCACGAGGCCGAGTGCTGTGCTTGAACTGCTGTGACCTTGGTCTATTCAAACTGCAGAATGCCTTCACCGTGTGGTGACCAGCCTTATATGCAGCTCCTGCCTGGGCCTCCCACAGTTGCACCCTCTAGTGGTACCACCATAGTATATGCACAGAGTATACATATATGACATAAACCGATGAACAATGGCGGCAAGGTAAAGCGCACCCGGCCCAACCAGTCCGCCCCACACAACTGCGACACCCCTTACACTGAAACATTCTACACTCCACCCCAACCGGAGCCATGTGGTCCCCTGGGAGAGGCAGAAACCAGATAAAAACCCAGGCCAATTGGGGAAAAATATCTGGGAAAATTCCTCTCCGACCCATCCAGGCGATCGAAACTAGTCCAGGAGATCACCCTGGCTGCATTCGATTCCCTGCAGTACTTACCATTATATCTGCTCCGGCCAACAAGAGGTTATCCAGTCTAATCCCAATTACCAGCTCTAGGTCCGTAACCCTGCAGGTTACTGCACTTTAAGTGCCCATCCAACCTTCTCTTAAAAGTGGTGAGGGTTTCTGTATCCACCACTCTTCCAGGCAGCGAGTTCCAGATCCCCACAACCCTCTGTGTAACGAAGCCCCCCCTCAAATCCCCTCTAAACCTTCCACCAACCACCTTAAAACCATTCCCCCTCAGAATTGATCCCTCTACCAAGGGAAATAGGCCCTTTGCTATCCACTATATCCAGGTCCCTCAATATTTTGTACACCTCAATGAGATCTCCTCTCAACCTCCTCTGTTCCAACGAGAACAAACCCAGCCTTATCCAATCTGTCCTCCCTTCGCATTGGAACGTACCCTGGTGCAGGGCCCAGACCGCGAAAATTCCTTATTCACACGCAACCTATTCCCGACCGCCCCAACCCTCTTCTCAATCTTCCTCGCTGCCATGCTCCACCTCACAGGTCAACAAGCTCCCCGCTGGAGTGGAACTAAACTACAGAACCAGTGGGAACCTGTTCAAACCTTCGCCGTCTCCAGGCCAGGTCCAAGACCACCCCAACCTCTGTCGTCGAGCTACAGTACGCGGACGACGCCTGCGTCTGCGCGCATGCCGAGGCTGCACTCCAAGCTATCGTCAACTGAGGCGTACGAAAGCATAGGCCTTGCGCTAAACATCCGTAAAGGTCCTCCACTAGCCTGTCCTTGCAGCACAGCACTGCACCCCCCCAGTCATCAAGATCCACGGCGCGGCCGTGGACAACGTGGACCATTTCCCAGACCTCGGGAGCTTCTTATCAACAAGAGCAGGCATCGACGACGAGATTAAACAGTGCCTCCAGTGCGTCAGTGCAGCCTTCGGCCACCTGAGGAAAAGAGTGTTTGAAGACCAGGCCCTCAAATCCACCACCAAGCTCATAGTCTACAGGGCTGTAGTGATACCCGCCCTCCTGTATGGCTCAGAGACGTGGACCATGTACAGGAGACACCTCAAGTCGCTGGAGAAATACCACCAACGATGTCTCCGCAAGTTCCTACAAATCCCCTGGGAGGACAGATGCACCAACGTTAGCGTCCTCGACCAGGCCGACATCCCCAGCATCGAAGCACTGACCACACTCGACCAGCTCCGCTGGGCAGGCCACATGTGTCTGCCACATGCGAACACAGACTCCCAAAGCGAGCGCTCTACTCGGAACTCCTTCACGGCAAGCGAGCCAAAGGTGGGCAGAGGAAACGTTACAAAGGACCACCCTCAAAGCCTCCCTGATAAAGTGCAACATCCCCCACCGACACCTGGGAGTCCCTGGCCCAAAGACCAATCCGCCCTAAGTGGAGGAAGTGCATCCGGGAGGGCGCTGAGCACCTCGAGTCTCGTCGCCGAGAGCGTGCAGAGACCAAGCGCAGGCAGCGGAAGGAGCGTGCGGCAAACCAGTCCCACCCACCCCTTCCCTCAACCACTGTCTGTCCCACCTGTGACAGGGACTGTGGTTCTCGTATTGGACTGTTCAGCCACCGAAGGACTCATTTTAAGGGTGGAAGCAAGTCTTCTTCGATTGCGAGGGACTGCCTCTGATGATGATGATTCCACTTGCCCGCCCGGCTTTCGCCCCGAAAATCCCAGCCCCGCAACCTTCAAACCATTGGCAGTCCCGCGAGATCGCTCACAGGTGGGGCCGCATCGTGGTTTGACCTCCGAGGTCTGCTTTGCTGCCTGTCGAAAATATTTATTCACAACCACAATAACCCATATCCGCACATCGGGAGACACAGAAGCAAGTGCAAACATTGACTTCAATTTCAAGACTAATTCTGGGCTCCCGATACAATATATTCACATTCCAAACAGCTCACTCCACAACCCGACTGGCCCAATCAAAATGAGCCATATGATAATTGTACCCAGTGAGTTGCTCTCGCGGCAGTCGGCAAATAAATTGTATGCGCATATATAACACAGGACTCTATCCAGCATACACTGCTCCTTCCATACAAATTCCTCGGTAACACAGCACCGTGCAAACATTAATAAACCTGCAAATTGGGCATACAATTGGCAAATCAAGTTCAACACTGTCATGTGTGTACATGCTGTTTTGCAACCACCAGATGGCGTCATTCTTGGAGGCCACGGAGCAGCACGCACATGGTGCTGTTCTGGTATAAAAGGCCAGCCATTTTGAGAGTCAGGCACTTTGGAACAAATAAAGCACAGCAAGGTCGTACCTTGGTCAGTTAAACAGTGCTCAGTTTGAAACTTTATGGCATATGTAACAAACACAGATCAATGTGAGGTACTGCATTACATTTGGGTTGGACGAATAGAGAGGTCAGTTAGGATTTGGAGAGGGATGGGCTATAAATTCTGGGCCTAGCCAGGGTCGCCCGCATCCAGAGAATGAATGAATAATTAAACAAAATTCACAGTGTTTATGACCATCACGGGTAGACAGAACGGAGAACCAGTGCTATGGTCACTACTGGCGCAAACGTGCATAGTGTCTCCCAGTTCCAATGCATCAGGATTATGGGTATTGTTTCATAACAACATAAGAAATAGGAGCAGGAGTCGGCCATTCGGCCCCTCGAGCCTGCTCCGCCATTCAATAAGATCGTGGCTGATCTGATCATGGACTCAGCTCCACTTCCCCGCCCGCTCCCTTTACTCCCTTATCGCTCAAAATTCTGTCTATCTCCGCCTTAAATATATTCAATGACCCAGCCTCCACAGCTCTCTGGGGCAGAGAATTCCACAGATTTACAACCCTCTGAGAGAAGAAATTCCTCCTCATCTCAGTTTTAAATGGGCGGCCCCTTATTCTGAGACTATGCCCCCTAGTTCTAGATTTCCCCACGACGGGAAACATCCTCTCTGCATCTACCCTGTCAAGCCCCCTCAGAATCTTATACGTTTCAATAAGATCGCCTCTCAGTCTTCTAAACTCCAATAAGGGTAGGCCCAACCTGCTCAACCTTTTTTCATAAGACAACCCCCTCATCTCAGGAATCAACAGAGTGAACCTTCTCTGAACTGTCTCCAAAGCAAGTATATCCTTTCGTAAATATAAACCAAAACTGTACGCAGTACTCCAGGTGTGGCCTCACCAATACCCTGTACAGTTGTAGCAGGACTTCCCTGCTTTAACACTCTATCCCTCATGCAATAAAGGCCAACATTCCATTGGCCTTCCTGATCACTTGCTTTACCTGCATACTAACCTTTTGTGTTTCATGCTCAAGATTGAGCATGCTCAACTGGGGTTAGTACCAGAAGCTCAAGATGCTTCAAGTTTATCCAGTTAATGCAACCCAGGAGATAGCAGGAGGTGTCAGCTGTGGCTCAGTGGGCAGCACAATCGCCTGAGTCAGAAGGTTCTGTATTCAAGTCCCACTCCAGGGATTTGAGCAAAAAATCCAGGCTGACTCTACAATGCAGTACTGAGGGAGTGCCGCACTGTCGGAGGGGCAGCGCTGAGGGAGGGCCCCACTGTCGGAGGGGCGGTACTGAGGGAGCGCCGCACTGTCGGAGGGGCGGTGCTGAGGGAGCGCCGCGCTGTCGGAGGGGCAGTGCTGAGGGAGCGCCGCGCTGTCGGAGGGGCAGTGCTGAGGGAGCGCCGCACTGTCGGAGGGGCAGTGTTGAGGGAGCGCCGCGCTGTCGGAGGGGCAGTGCTGAGGGAGCGCCGCACTGTCGGAGGGGCAGTGCTGAGGGAGCGCCGCGCTGTCGGAGGGGCAGTGCTGAGGGAGCGCCGCACCGTCGGAGGGGCAGTGCTGAGGGAGCGCCGCGCTGTCGGAGGGGCAGTACTGAGGGAGCGCCGCACTGTCGGAGGGGCAATGCTGAGGGAGCGCCGCACTGTCGGAGGGGCGGTCTTTTGGCTGAGACATTAAACCGAGGCCCCCTCTGCCCTCTCAGGTGGACGTAAAAGATCCCGCGGTCACTATTTAGAAGAAGAGCAGGGGGAGTTCTCCCCGGTGTCCTGGGGCCAATATTTATCCCTCAACCAACATCACTAAAACAGACGATCTGGGTCATTATCACATTGCTGTTTGTGGAAGCTTGCTGTGTGCAAATTGGCTGCCGCGTTTCCCACAATACAACAGTGACTGCACTCCAAAAAGTAATTCATTGGCTGTAAAGCGCTTTGGGACGTCCGTTGGTCTTGAAAGGCGCTATATAAATCCAAGTCCTTCTTTCTTTTAGCAAGGGGACAAGTCCGATTGTGGCAGGAGAGATATCGGGCAGCAGGAACACCCTCGAAAACAGGGACCTCCCCAGCAGGTCTTGTTTCAACCAGAGAAGTAGATGCAGAGAGGATATTTCTCTGGGTAGGGGAATCTAGAACTAGGGGGCATAGTTTCAGAAAAAGGGGGTCGCCCATTTAAGATGGAGATGTGGAGGAATTTCTTCTCTCAGAGAGTTGTAAATCTGTGGAATTCTCTGCCTCAGAGAGCTGTGGAGGCTGGGTCATTGTATATATTTAAGGTGGAGATCGACAGATTTTTGAGCGATAAGGGAGTAAAGGGAGCGGGTGGGGAAGTGGAGCTGAGCCCATGATCGGATCAGCCATGATCTCATTGAATGGCGGAGCAGGCTCGAGGGGCCGAATGGCCGACTCCTGCTCCTATTTCTAAGGCTATTCTGCAGTGCCCTTGGAGGCTTCAGAGGCAAAGAACCATGTTGAATGCGGCTTAGAACCAGGAACGTTAGCAGATCAGTACCTTGGGAGCATTACCGACAAGTTCGTTTAGAGCAATTGTGTTCTGTATCCGTGACTAATCTAAGCTCCCACAGCATTTTGCCAGAACCCCACAGGGAATAAGCTGCTCACACGTGCGAGGACGGGCCTCAAAGGATCAAGAGAGATATTTAAATCGGGATTACACGCAGTTGTGTTGCTGCATCAAATGGACTGGGTCCAGAGGACAGACGTCTGGACAGGAGGGAGGTTTGGCTCTCGGCTTTGAGGCGATTGTTCGAAGATGTGCTCGGATGTGCGAATTAAACCGTCACACCACTGAGATTGAACCTGCCGCCGTGCACAAAGACCAGTCAGCCGCCCAAGTAGGCAGATTCTGGGTGGCTGCCAGTCAGGTGGCAACCGAGTTTCCTTCCAGAGACACGAGCACAGAAGTCTAGGCCGACGCTCCCAGTGCAGTGCCGAGGGAGTGCCGCACTGTCGGAGGGGCAATACTGAGGGAGCGCCGCGCTGTCGGAGGGGCGGGACCGAGGGAGCGCCGCACTGTCGGAGGGGCGGGACCGAGGGAGCGCCGCACTGTCGGAGGGGCGGGACCGAGGGAGCGCCGCACTGTCGGAGGGGCGGGACCGAGGGAGCGCCGCACTGTCGGAGGGGCGGGACCGAGGGAGCGCCGCACTGTCGGAGGGGCGGGACCGAGGGAGCGCCGCACTGTCGGAGGGGCGGGACCGAGGGAGCGCCGCACTGTCGGAGGGGCGGGACCGAGGGAGCGCCGCACTGTCGGAGGGGCGGGACCGAGGGAGCGCCGCACTGTCGGAGGGGCGGGACCGAGGGAGCGCCGCACTGTCGGAGGGGCGGGACCGAGGGAGCGCCGCACTGTCGGAGGGGCGGGACCGAGGGAGCGCCGCACTGTCGGAGGGGCGGGACCGAGGGAGCGCCGCACTGTCGGAGGGGCGGGACCGAGGGAGCGCCGCACTGTCGGAGGGGCGGGACCGAGGGAGCGCCGCACTGTCGGAGGGGCGGGACCGAGGGAGCGCCGAGCGCCGCACTGTCGGAGGGGCGGGACCGAGGGAGCGCCGCACTGTCGGAGGGGCGGGACCGAGGGAGCGCCGCACTGTCGGAGGGGCGGGACCGAGGGAGCGCCGCACTGTCGGAGGGGCGGGACCGAGGGAGCGCCGCGCTGTCGGAGGGGCGGGACCGAGGGAGCGCCACCGAGGGAGCGCCGCGCTGTCGGAGGGGCGGGACCGAGGGAGCGCCGCGCTGTCGGAGGGGCGGGACCGAGGGAGCGCCGCACTGTCGGAGGGGCGGGACCGAGGGAGCGCCGCTCTGTCGGAGGGGCGGGACCGAGGGAGCGCCGCACTGTCGGAGGGGCGGGACCGAGGGAGCGCCGCACTGTCGGAGGGGCGGGACCGAGGGAGCGCCGCGCTGTCGGAGGGGCGGACCTACGGATGAGACGTTAAACCGAGGCCCCGTCTGCTCACTTGGGTGGATGTCAAAGATCCTTTATCACGATGAGAGGTGGAGTTCTCCTCGGTGTCCTTGGACCAATATTTATCCCTCGTCCAACACCATTAAAAACAGATTATCTGGCTCATTCTCAGATTGCTGCGTGTGGGAGCTTGCTGCATGCACGTTGGCTGCATTACAGAGTTTCCTACATTACAACAATGACTATACTTCAAAAATAAAAGTACATCAATGGTTGTGAAGCTCTTTGAGACGTCCTGAAAGATACTATATAAATGGAAATCTTTCAGAGAGGAGAGAATGAAGAGAAAACCAAGATCAATAATCTCTTCAGCGTGCGTGGCAATCTTGTCCAAACGTACAAGGGTCACGCACTATATTTCTTTACAAGGGCAAAGATTACCCACACGGTTACTTCAATGTTCTCTCTTTCTGTCAAAGAGCAGAATGTTTCAAAAGACATTTCCCTCCGTACATTTTCAGACCAAATTACACCAATCTGCTCCCTATCCTTGGCGATGTAAGTGCGTGTATGTATCGCACGATATGCTCTTGAACCAGTCCCCAAAGTTTGTCCCATTGCCGCACGTATAAAATTACATTTTCAAATCAATTTGCTTCCATACCAGCACAGACTCTGCAATTCCTGCCCTTCCGGGCACCAGCCAACCCTCCCAGTCTATCCTCGTAAGAACAGAAGAAATAGGAGCAGGAGTCGGCCATTCGGCCCCTCGAGCCTGCTCCGCCATTCAATGAGATCACGGCTGATCTTCGACCTCAACGCCCGCCCGATCCCTTAATTTCCCGAAACTCCAAAAATCTATCGATCCCAGCCTTGAATATAACTCAACGACTGAGCCTCCACAGCCCTCTGGGGCAGAGAATCCCAAAGATTCACCCCCCCTCTGAGTGAAGAAATTCCTCCTCATCTCAGTCCTAAATGGCCGACCCCTTATCCTGAGACTGTGTGACCCCTGGTTCTAGACTCCCCAGCCCGGGGGGGAAACACCCTCCCTGCATCCTACCCTGTCAAGCCCCCTCAGAATCTTACACGTTTCAATGAGATCACCTCTCATTCTTCTAAACTCCAGAGAGCAAAGGCCCATTCTACACAATCTCTCATCATAAGTATCTTTCATGGCCCCTGTTGGCACTTGTGTGCCACTAGAGGGCACTGCAGTGGGAGACTCGTAGCTTACCTGTACAGGTGTGCCTGGCCTAGTATAAAAGGCAGGCCACCGGGTGTGACCCTCACTCTGGAGTTAACTAATTAAGGACTAAGGTCACTACAGTTCAAGTACAACACACTGCCTCGTGGAGTCATTGTTAGAGCATCTCAGGACACAACAATAAGACAACCCTCTCATCCCAGGAATCAATCTGGTGAACCTTCGTTGCACCACCCCCAAGGCAAGTATATCCTTCCTTAGATAAGGAGACCAAAACTGCGCACAATACTCGAGGGCCTTGGTGAGACCACACCTGTATAGCTGTGGCAAGACTTCCTTACTCCAAGCCCCTTGCAATGAAGGGGGTTGGAGTACAAGAGGCGACACCTTCAGCATCAGGAGTGACAGACGCAATTCACGCAACGGTAGAGCGAGATCCGGCAAGGTCTCGGTTGCACCAGGATACGGGCAGGAGTGACGTATCTGCAAAAGGCTTTGTCCAGGCGAGACTCCCAGTGACCCAAAGCAAGCGCTCGACTCGGAACTCCTTCACGGCAGGCAAGCCCAAGGTGGGCAGAGGAAGCGTTACAAGGGACACCCTCAAAGCCTCCCTGATAAAGCGCAACATCCCCCACTGACACCCGGGAGTCCCTGGCCAAAGACCAGTCCGCCCTAAGTGGAGGAAGTGCATCCGGGAGGGCGCCGAGCACCTCGAGTCTCGTCGCCGAGAGCGTGCAGAGTCCAAGCGCAGGTAGCGGAAGGAGCGTGCGGCAAACCAGTCCCACCCTCCCCTTCCCTCAACCACTATCTGTCCCACCTGTGACAGGGACTGTGGTTCTCGTATTGGACTGTACAACCACCTAAGGATTCATTTTTAGAGTGGAAGCAAGTCTTCCTCGATTCCGAGGGACTGCTTCTGATGACACATTACCAGTTCATCCACTAGGCTCACAACTGCTTACCTCACCGTGGGTGACCGAGACCCGACTGGCCGGGGTTTTATTGAGTCTTGTGACCATCACGTGACTGGCTAAGCCACACAGTGCGACAAGCTCCACAAACCTCTGAGCATACTCACCGGTGCGTACATCGTGGCCCCCAGACCTGCGTGGGAACAGCTCCGCAGATCGGGCTATGAAAGAGCTGGATCAGCGGACCACATCAACCTCCAGCCGGAACATCAGCAGGGCCCAGGTACAGAGGAGCGGGAAGGCCGGGGCGGATGAGCGGCGAGTGTTTGTGGCGAGATGCGGTGAATGTTTGTGGCGGAGGAGCGGCGAGAGATCGGGGCGGAGGTGCGACAGGTGAGGGCACGGGGCCCAGAAGAGCCGAGGGCCCAGGGGCAGCACGGGCCCAGCCCCACACTGTGCGATATATGAGCGCACTAGGTCCGTGCAGCAGAGCTGGTCTCCAGTCGTCCTGGTTAACCCTTGCCCCTGGACCAAGACCTCGCTCTGTCAAGCCCCGTGTGGTGGCTGGTGTGCAACGGCCACCCCACGTTAAAAAAATCCACCCACAGGCATCTTCCACCCTTCAGGATGTAGTTCAGGATCCGGAATATTAGGTCCTTCATTGAAACACCTGTGAACTCATCCTTTTTTTGGCGTGGAAGCAAGTCATCCTCGTTTCGAGGGACTGCCTATCATGATACATACACCAGCAGACATTGATGAGGAGATTCAGCATCGCCTCCAGTGCGCCAGTGCAGCCTTCGGCCACCTGAGGAAAAGAGTGTTCGAAGACCAGGCCCTCAAATCGACCACCAAGCTCATGGTCTACAGGGCTGTAGTAATACCCGCCCTCCTGTATGGCTCAGAGGCATGGACCATGTACAGAAGACACGTCAAGTCCCTGGAGAAATACCACCAACGATGTCTCCGCAAGATCCTGCAAATCCCCCGGGAGGACAGACGCACCAACATCAGTGTCCTCGACCAGGCCAACATCCCCAGCATCGAAGCACTGACTACACTCGATCAGCGTACGCATGCCAGATATGAGACTCCCTAAGCAAATGCTTTATGCGGAGCTCCTTCATGGTAAACGAGACAAAGGTGGGCAGCGGAAGCGTTACAAGGACACCCTCAAAGCCTCGCTGGTAAAGTGCGACATCACCACCGACACCTGGGAGACCCTGGCCGCAGACCGCCCGAGGTGGAGAAAGTCCATCCGGGAGGGCGCTGAGCACCTCGAGTCTCAACGCAAGGAGCATGAAGGGGCCAAGCGCAGGCAGCGGAAGGAGCGTGCGGCAAACCAGTCCCACCCACCCCTTCCCTCGACGACTATCTGTCCCACCCGTGACAGGGACTGTGGTTCCCGTATTGGACTGTTCAGCCACCAGTGAACTCACTTTGGGAGTGGAAGCAAGTCTTCCTCGATTGCGAGGGGCTGCCTAGGATAATGCATGCACTGCAGAAACAGTTTCTCTCGGTCTACTCTATCCAAGACCTTGGTGGTTTTCAGCACCTCGACCAAACACGATGAGAAGGAGGAGGTTGGATATGCAGCCTGTAAGTTTAGGCTCTGCAACGAATGTGAACTCTGTATAAATGTGCCCAGTGAATCCAAACCTTCCAGTACACACTTTACCGTGCCCTATCGGTCAGGAGATTGAAAAGCAGAGCCTCGAGTCTCACGCAAAGCCTTGTGTTGCCTTCATTAATCATATTTCCCGTGGCGGATTCTGGTCACGAGCAGCACACACACTGTTCCAATCCTTTATTGTCCTATCCTACTATCCGTGGCTATGTGTTTTCCAGGTTATTGAACTTCCTGCCTTTCTTTCCATGCGCCGGACCTTCCGAAGGATAAAATACATCGCTGCAGTCCCCAGGCAAGAGTTAACAAGCTTTTTACAACCGAGCTAATGGAATCAATATCGAAGATCAAGAGCGAGTGAATATGCTGCTTCTTGCTACCCATATATACAACGATATACACACACACTAATCTCTGGTGGCTTGTTGGGACAAGACTGCAGACGTGCATCTACACTCCACTTCAGCAGAAAAGAAGTGAAATATTAGAGAACACAGCAGAGGTTGGCCACGCGGCACCTCGAGATAAGATCGCAGCTGATCATCAACTTCTGCCCGATCCCCATATCCCACATTAATCAAAAAAAATCTTGAATACACTCAATGACTGAGCCTCCACAGCCCTCTGGGGCAGAGAATTCCAAAGATTCACCCCCCTCCGAGTGAAGAAATTCCTCCTCCATCTCAGTCCTCAATGGCCGGCCCCTTATCCTGAGACTGTGTGACCCCTGGTTCTAGACTCCCCAGCCCCGGGGGGGAAACACCCTCCCTGCATCTACCTCTGTCAATCCCCCTCAGAATCTTGTGTGTTTCAATGCGATCACCTCTCTTACCTCTAAACTCTAGAGCATATCGGCCTAGTTTGCCCAATCTCTCCTCACAGGACAATCCCCCCCATCCCAGGAATCAGTCTGGTGAACCTTCGTTGCACTCCCTCAATGGCAAGTATATCCTTCCTTAGGTAAGAAGACCCCAAACTGTACACAGTACTCCAGGTGCGGTCTCACCAGGGCCCGATATAATTGCAGTAAGACCTCTTGACTCCGATACTCAAATCCTCTTGTAAGAAAGACCAACATTCCATTTGCTTTCTGAATTTCTTGCTGTACCAGCTAACAAATTGCCCGAGTTGGCCAGCCACGTGTTAGTCAGTCTGACTGATCGTTGCTGCTGAGTTTTTCAACTGGATCCAGTATTGGGTCTTTGTGCACACCATATACCTCCCCTAAGGAGTTAGTACTGGCTGTTTCAAATAGGCTGAATTTATTGGAGCAAATGTGCCGTCAAATTAGACCAAACGATAATCAGGCAAATTAATTAGATGCAATTATTTTGAAATTTAAGCGATAAATCTGTGGTAAAGTTGTTTTTTTTTAATCTCAAATTAAGAACATAAGAAATAGGAGCAGGAGTAGGCCATACGGCCCCTCGAGCCTGCTCCGCCATTCAATAAGATCATGGCTGATCCGATCATGGACTCAGGTCCACTTCCCCGCCCGCTTCCCATAACCCCTTATCCCCTTATCGTTCAAGAAACTGTCTATTTCTGTCTTAAATTTATTCACTGTCCCAGCTTCCACAGCTCTCTGAGGCAGCGAATTCCACAGATTTACAATCCTCAGAGAAGAAATTCCTCCTCATCTCAGTTTTAAATGGGCGGCCCCTTATTCTAAGACCGTGCCCCCTAGTTCTAGTCTCCCCCAGCAGTGGGAACATCCTCTCTGCATCCACCTTGTCAAGCCCCCTCATAATCTTATACATTTCGATAAAATCACCACTCATTCCAATGAGTAGAGGCCCAACCTACTCTGCCTTTCCTTATGTCAACCCCCTCATCTCCAAGTGAACCATCTCTGAACTGCCTCCAAAGCAAGTACATCCTTTCGTAAATATGGAAACCCAAACTGCACTCAGTACTCCAGATGTGGCCTCACCAATACCCTGTGTAACTGTTGCAAGACTTCCCTGCTTTTATACTCCATCCCCTTTGCAATAAAGGCCAAGATACCATTGGCCTTCCTGATCACTTGCTGTACCTGCATACTATCCTTTTGTGTTTCATGCACAAGTACCCCCAGGTCCCGCTGTACTGCAGCACTTTGCAATCTTTCTCCATTTAAATAATAACTTGCTCTTTGATTTTTTTGCTGCCAAAGTGCATGACCTCGCACTTTCCAACAGCCAAATTTTTGCCCACTCAGTTAGCCTGTCTATGTCCTTTTGCAGATTTTTTGTGTCCTCCTCACACATTGCTTTTCCTCCCATCATTGTATCCCATTAAGACATCGTTGAGTGTATTACGGCTGAGATCAACGGATTTTTGGACTCTTGGGGAAATCGAGGGATATGGGGATCGGGCGGGAAAGTGGAGTTGAGGTCAAAGATCAGCCGTGATCTCATTGAATGGCGGAGCAGGCTCGAGGGGCCGAATGGCCGACTCCTGCTCCCATTTCTTATGTTCTCACCTACGTGGAAATACATAGAAACATAGAAAATACGTGCAGGAATAGGCCATGCAGAGATTTTATTATCTTGCCAACCGCACCATTAAGCAATACAAATGGGCACTGGTTATTGTAGCTGCATATTGGTTTCCGATTAGGCAGTTGTCACTGGAGCTGGTCAGGGTCCTTTATCAGGCTCGGTGCGAAAGCATGGGTTGCATGAGAGAATACCCACCCCTGCCTTCCATGTCACATTGCTAGGTGTTCCAAGTCCGCTGAATCTCAGCTTCTCTATAATCTCTGCTCTTCTTCACAAGGAAAGTATCTCCGTTAACAGACATAAACTTGAGCTCATCCAAAACTCTGCTGTCCCGGTATCCTAGCTCATAATCACCCATCACTGTCCCGTGTCCTAACTCACACCGAGTCCCGCTCACCCATCACCCCCTGTGCTCGCTACCCCGTGTCCTAACTCGCCCCGAGTCCCGCTCACCCATCGCCCCCTGTGCTCGTTGCCCCGTGTCCTAACTCGCACCCAGTCCCGCTCACCCATCACCCCCTGTGCTCACTGCCCCGTGTCCTAACTCGCACCGAGTCCTGCTCACCCATCGCCCCCTGTGCTCGCTGCCCCGTGTCCTAACTCGCACCGAGTTCCACTCACCCATCACCCCCTGTGCTCGCTGACCCCGTGTCCTAACTCGCATCGAGTCCCACTCACCCATCACCCCCTGTGCTCGCTGCCCCGTGTCCTAACTCGCACCAAGTCCCACTCACCCATCAACCCCTGTGCTCGCTGCCCCGTGTCCTAACTCGCACCGAGTCCCACTCACCCATCACCCTCTGTGCTCGCTGACCCCGTGTCCTAACTCGCACCAAGTCCGGCTCACCCATCACCCACTGTGCTCGCTGCCCCGTGTCCTAACTCGCACCGAGTCCCACTCACCCATCAGCCCCTGTGCTCGCTGCCCCGTGTCCTAACTCGCACCGAGTCCCACTCACCCATCACCCTCTGTGCTCGCTGCCCCGTGTCCTAACTCGCACCGAGTCCCACTCACCCATCACCCCCTGTGCTCGCTGACCGACATTGGTTCCCAGTCCTGCAACGCCTCGATTTTAAAATTCTCCATCCTTGTCTTCAAATCCCTCCATGGCCCTTGCCTCTCCCTCTCTCTCTGTAACCTCCTCCAGCCCTATAATGCCCCCCACCCAGAGATATCTGCACTCCTCCAATTCTGGCCTCTTTCACATCGCCTGTTCCACCCCCCACCAACCCCCCCACCCCCTCCAATTTCAATCGCTCCGGCATCAGTGGCCGTGCCTTCAGCTGCCTGGGCCCCAAGCTCTAGAACTCCCTCCCTAAACCTCCGCCTCTCTCTCCAGTCCTTGACGACGCTCCTTAAAACCTACCTCCCTGACCAAGCTTTTGGTCACCGGGTCCCAATATTTTCTTATGTGTGGCTCGCTGTGAAATGTTGTCTGATAACGCTCCTGTGAAGCGCCTTGGGGCGTTTTGCGACGTTAAAGGCGCTATATAAATGCGAGTTGTTGTTGTAAGTCTTCAATCAACTTCACTTAAAAAAAAAAACAACAACAGACGATCTGGGTCATCATCACATTGCTGTGTGTGGGAGCTTGCTGTGCACAAATTGGCTGCTGCATTACAACAGTGACCGAACTTCAAGGAGTACCTGATTGGCCGTAAAGCGCTATAGGGAGGCAGCGTGGAGGCTCCAGCCTGCGAGAGAACACCAACGACAGGTCGGGGCCAGAAAAGGAGCGGAGGTGCGGCGCTTGGGAGCGGCGTGAAGGGCCTCGGGGAACAGCGTGAGGGCCATGCCACTTCAGAGAGCAGCACGAGCTGTGACAGCAGCGAAGAGCGACGTCAACAAGGTCCAGGTCGGTGATTGGAGCGCGGGCAGGTTACAGCAGGAGCGGCGAGGGTCGGGGCGAAGGAGCGGCGAGAGATTGCAGAGGGACGTGATCAGGGCCCAGGAGAGGCGAGAGTTCGGGGCCCAGGAGAGGCGAGGGCCCAGGAGCAGCACGGGCCCAGCCCCACACTGTGCGATATGTGCCCGCACTGGGTCCGTGCAGCAGAGCTGGTCTCCAGTCGTCCTGGTTAACCCTTGCCCCTGGACCAAGACCTCGCTCTGTCAAGCCCCGTGTGGTGGCTGGTGTGCAACGGCCAACCCACGTTTAAAAAAAAAACACCCACAGGCGTCTTCCACCCTTCAGGATGTAGTTCGGGATCCGGAATATTAGTTCCTTCATTCGGTGAAATCATTCCTTTTTGGCGAGGAAGCAAGTCATCCTCGCTTCGAGGGACTGCCTATGATGTTGATGATAGCAAGGCCAGAGGCCATGAGGGGTGCCTGTCTCTCTTTCCCGAAGAAAATGAGTCCAAACTCTTCAACAGCAGCTGGTCTCCAGAATCACTGCTTACCTCAGACCCTCATTTCGACAACGAGGTGACCAGAACTGCACAAGTTACTGAAGAGTCATGTACAATGATAGAAATTTACAGCAGGGAAGGAGGCCATTTCGGCCCATCGTGTCCGCGCCGGCCGACCAAGAGCCACCCGGCCTAATCCCACTTTCCCGCTCTCGGTCCGTAGCCCTGTACGTTACAAGTGCACATCCAAGTACTTTTTAAATGTGGTGAGGGTTTCTGCCTCTACCACCCTTTCAGGCCGTGAGTTCCGCCCCAGACCCCCACCGCCCTCTGGGTGAAGAAATCTCCCCTCAAATCCCCTCTAAACCTCCCCCCAATTACTTTAAATCTATGCCCCCCCTGGTTGTTGACCCCTCTGCTAAGGGAAACAGGTCCGTCCTATCCACTCTATCCAGACCCCTCATCATTTTATACACCTCAATCAGGTCTCCCCTCAGCCTCCTCTGTGCCAAAGAAAACAACCCCAGCCTATCCAATCTTTCCCTCATCGCTAAAATTCTTCAGTCCCGGCAACATCCTCGTAAATCTCCTCTGTACCCTCTCCAGTGCAATCACATCCTTCCTGTAATGTGGTGACCAGAACTGCACACAGTACTCCAGCTGTGGCCTAACCAGTGTTTTATACAGTTCAAGCATAACCTGCTCTTGTATTCTTTGCCTCGGCTAATAAAGGCAAGCATTCCGTATGCCTGCTTAACCACCTTATCCACTTGGCCTGCTACCTTCAGGGATCTGTGGACCTGCATTCCCAGGTCCCTCTGTTCCTCTACACTTCTCAGTGTCCTACCATTTAATGTGTATTCCCTTGCCTTGTTAGCCCTCCCCAAATGCATTACCTCACACTTCTCCAGATTGAGTTCCATTTGCCACTGCTCTGCTCACCTGACCAGTTAGAAAAATAGAAACATAGAAAATAGGTGCAGGAGTAGGCCATTCGGCCCTTCTAGCCTGCACCGCCATTCAATGAGTTCATGGCTGAACATGCAACTTCAGTACACCATTCCTGCTTTCTCGCCATACGCCTTGATCCCCCTAGCAGTAAGGACTTCATCTAACTCCTTTTTGAATATATTTAGTGAATTGGCCTCAACAACTTTCTGTGGTAGAGAATTCCACAGGTTCACCACTCTCTGGGTGAAGAAGTTTCTCCTCATCTCGGTCCGAAATGGCTTACCCCTTATCCTTAGACTGTGACCCCTGGTTCTGGACTTCCTCCAACATTGGGAACATTCTTCCTGCATCTAACCTGTCTCAACCCATCAGAATTTTAAACGTTTCTATGAGGTCCCCTCTCATTCTTCTGAACTCCAGTGAATACAAGCCCAGTTGATCCAGTCTTTCTTGATAGGTCAGTCCCGCCATCCCGGGAATCAGTCTGGTGAACCTTCGCTGCACTCCCTCAATTGCAAGAATGTCCTTCCTCAGGTTAGGAGACCAAAACTGTACACAATACTCCAGGTGTGGCCTCACCAAGGCCCTGTACAACTGTAGCAACACCTCCCTGCCCCTGTACTCAACTCCCCTCGCTATGAAGGCCAACATGCCATTTGCTTTCTTAACCGCCTGCTGTACCTGCATGCCAACCTTCAATGACTGATGTACCATGACACCCAGGTCTCTTTGCACCTCCCCTTTTCCTAATCTGTCACCATTCAGATAATAGTCTGTCTCTCTGTTTTTACCACCAAAGTGGATAACCTCACATTTATCCACATTATAGTTCATCTGCCATGCATTTGACCACTCGCCTAACCTATCCAAGTCGCTCTGCAGCCTCATAGCATCCTCCTCACAGCTCACACTGCCACCCAACTTAGTGTCATCCGCAAATTTGGAGATACTACATTTAATCCCCTCGTCCAAATCATTAATGTACAGTGTAAACAGCTGGGGCCCCAGCACAGAACCTTGCGGTACCCCACTAGTCACTGCCTGCCATTCTGAAAAGTACCCATTTACTCCTACTCTTTGCTTCCTGTCTGCCAACCAGTTCTCAATCCATGTCAGCACACTACCCCCAATCCCATGTGCTTTAACTTTGCACATTAATCTCTTGTGTGGGACCTTGTCGAAAGCCTTCTGAAAGTCAAAATATACCACATCAACTGGTTCTCCCTTGTTGATTGATATCTTCCTGCAGTCCGCAGCCGCCTTCTTCATTATCAACCACATGGCCGATTTTAGTATCATCTGCAAACTACTTATTGATACCCCCTACATTCAAGTCTAAATCATTGATCTATAGCACAAAAAGCAAGGGACCTAGTACTGAGCCCTACGGAACCCCACTGGAAACATCCTTCCAGTCACAAGGACACCCATCAACCATTACCCTTTGCTTTGAACCAATTTTGGATCCAACTTGCCATTTTTCCCTGGATCCCATGGACTTTTACTTTCGTGACCAGTCTGCCATGTGGAACCTTATCAAAAGCCTTGCTAAAATCTATGTAGACTACATCAAATGCACTGCCCTCATCGACCCTCCTGAAAAAATTCAGTCAAGTTCGTCAGACACGACCTTCCCTTAACAAATCCGCGCCGACTGTCCTTGATTAATCCGTGTCTTTTTAAAATGAAGATTTATCCTGTCCCTCAGAATTTCTTTTCCAATAATCTCGACAGGATCCGAGCAGGGTGGCTTATGGGGTAGATTTCGCTGACTCCAGCCAGCAGCTTTGTGCAACGTGCAAGAAATCTTAAAAATCGCAAAGCAGGGGATCACAGGGAACCTTTAAACCCAAGGGAATTGCAAGTTATAAAACGGATAATAATCCTGCAAAAGGTAGGCGCCTTGCTAACTCTGCAATCGAGCGACGGCTGGAGGCATGCCGAGCCGCATCAGATCAGCACAGGTGGACACAGAGGGCTCAAGCCATCACTCAGACAGGCCTTTGGACAGATATACCTAAACTGATTGGAGATGCAACACTGAGCTCGTAGGATCAACATGTTGGGAGAAAATCTTAAAGTAAGGCAGCACGGCATGGTTAAGATCAACAAAGTGTCGAGAACAACAACAAGAAGTTGTATTTATTTAGCGCTGTCATGTATGCACCGGAGAGGATGCTCACAGGTTTAGAAACATAGAAAATAGATGCAGGAGTAGGCCATTCGGCCCTTCGAGCCTGCACCACCATTCAATAAGATCATGGCTGATCATTCACCTCAGTCCCCTATTCCTGCTTTCTCTCCATACCCCTTGATCACTTCAGCCGTAAGGGCCACATCTAACTCCCTTTTGAATATATCTAACGAACTGGCCTCAACAACTTTCTGCGGCAGAGAATTCCACAGGTTCACCACTCTCTGAGTGAAGAAGTTTCTCCTCATCTCAGTCCTAAATGGCTTACCCCTTATCCTTAGACTGTGACCCCTGGTTCTGGACTTCCCCAACATCGGGAACATTCTTCCTGCATCTAACCTGTCCAATCCCGTCAGAATTTTATATGTTTCTATGAGATCCCCTCTCATTCTTCTAAACTCCAGTGAATATAAGCCTAGTCCATCCAGTTTTTCTTCATATGTCAGTCCTGCCATCCCGGGAATCAGTCTGGTGAACCTTCGCTGCACTTGTAGGGCTGTTGCGTTGTGAGTTGCTTAGCCAGTCACGTGATGTTCACAAGACTCAATAAAACCTTGGCCAGTTGGGTTCGGGGGATGAGGTATGCAGTTGTGAGCCTGGTGGATGAACCGGTAATGTGTAGTGTGATTGTTAAACCTTTTGCGAATAAACCAACTGGTTCTTAATACCAATGTGTTGCTGTGAATTCTTAAGCAAAGAACCCATGAAGCAAATATGTGACACGAGCCTTTAGCCTCGTCAAACATCCAAGCTGCGTCACAGGAGTCATCACCATCATCATCGTAGGCAGTCCCTCGAAGCGAGGATGACTTGCTTCCACGCCGAAAAGGGATGAGTTCACAGGTGTTTCAATGAAGGATCTAATATTCCAGATCCCGAACTACATCCTGAAGGGTGGAAGATGCCTGTGGGTGGGTTTTTTTAACGTGGGGTGGCCGTTGCACACCAGCCACCACACGGGGCTTGACAGAGCGAGGTCTTGGTCCAGTGGTCAGGGTTAACCAGGACGACTGGAGACCTGCATCTCATAATACAGGTGGTTAAAAATCAACACGGAGCCGCATAAGTAGATATTAGTGCAGGTGACCAAAAGCTTGGTCAAAGAAGTCGGTTTTATGGAGTGTCTTAATGGAGGAAAGAGAGGCGGAGAGGTTTAGGGAGGGAGTTCCTGAGCTTGGGGCCCAGGCAACAGAAGGCACGGCCACTGATGGTGGAGCGATTATAATCAGGGATGCTCAGGAGGGCAGAATTAGAGGAGCACAGACATCTCGGCGGGTTGTAGGGCTGGAGAAGATTACAGAGATAGGGAGGGGCGAGGGCCATGGAGGGATTTGTAAACAAGGATGCGAATTTTGAAATCGAGGCGTTGCTTAACCGGGAGTCAATGTAGGTCAGCGAGCACAGGGGGTGATGGATGAGCGGGACTCGGTGCGAGTTAGGACACGGGGTCAGCGAGCACAGGGGGTGATGGGTGAGCGGGACTCGGTGCGAGTTAGGACACGGGAGCAGTGAGCACAGCGGGTGATGGGTGAACGGGACTTGGTGCAAGTTAGGACACGGGCAGCGAGCACAGAGGGTGATGGGTGAGCGGGACTTGGTGCAAGTTAGGACACGGGGCAGCGAGCACAGGAGGTGATGGGTGAGCGGGGCTCAGTGCGAGTTAGGACACGGGGCAGCCGAGTTTTGGATCACCTCCAGTCTATGTAGGGTAGAATGTGGGAGGCGTTGGAAGAGTCAAGTCTAGCGGTAACAGAGGCACAGATGAGGGTTTCAGCAGCGGATGAGCTGAGGCAGGGGCGGAGATGGGCGAAGTTATGGAGGTGGAAATAGGTGGCCTTAGAAATGTGACAAGACCTCTTTGCACAGAGGTACGAGAGAAGCGAACCTCAGCAAGGTGGGAGGGGACAGTCAGAGGTGCCCTTGTAATTGGATCATGGGATGAGTAAAAATGATTGACACCAGGTATCTGCCAGCCCATCAAAATGAGGTACAAGATTAGGAAGGCCAATGGAATGTTGGCCTTTATTGCAAGGGGGATGGAGTATTGTTATGTATGCAATAAAGGTTCAAACTGAGTACTGTTTAGCCAAGCAAAGTACAACCTTGGCTCTGCTTTATTAGGGCCAAAGTGCCTGACTCATAAAATGGCTGGCCTTTTATACCAGAGCAGCACCATGTGCATTCTGCTCAGTGGCCTCCAACAATGACACCATCTGGTGGCTACAAACAGCGTGTACATACATGTCAAGTATAAAAGTAGGGAAGTCCAGCTGCAACTGTACAGGGTATTGATGAGGCCAGACCTGGAGTACTGCGTGCAGTTTTGGTCTCCTTATTTAAAAGGAGGACTTGCACTGGAAGCAGTTCAGAGAAGGTTCACCAGGTTGATTCCTGATTGCGGATGACACTAAGTTGGGTGGCAGTGTGAGCTGCGAGGAGGATGCTATGAGGCTGCAGAGTGACTTGGATAGGTTAGGTGAGTGGGCAAATGCGTGGCAGATGAAGTATAATGTGGATAAATGTGAGGTTATCCACTTTGGTGGTAAAAACAGAGAGACAGACTATTATCTGAATGGTGACAGATTAGGAAAAGGGGAGGTGCAAAGAGACCTGGGTGTCATGGTACATCAGTCATTGAAGGTTGGCATGCAGGTACAGCAGGCGGTTAAGAAAGCAAATGGCATGTTGGCCTTCATAGCGAGGGGATTTGAGTACAGGGGCAGGGAGGTGTTGCTACAGTTGTACAGGGCCTTGGTGAGGCCACACCTGGAGTATTGTGTACAGTTTTGGTCTCCTAACTTGAAGGACATTCTTGCTATTGAGGGAGTGCAGCGAAGATTCACCAGACTGATTCCTGGGATGGTGGGACTGACCTATCAAGAAGGACTGGATCAACTGGGCTTGTATTCACTGGAGTTCAGAAGAGTGAGAGGGGACCTCATAGAAACGTTTAAAATTCTGACGGGTTTGGACAGGTTGGATGCAGGAAGAATGTTCCCAATGTTGGAGAAGTCCAGAACCAGCGGTCACAGTCTAAGGATAAGGGGTAAGCCATTTAGGACCGAGATGAGGAGAAACTTCTTCACCCAGAGAGTGGTGAACCTGTGGAATTCTCTACCACAGAAAGTAGTTGAGGCCAATTCACTAAATATATTCAAAAGGGAGTTAGATGAAGTCCTTACTACTCGGGGGATCAAGGGGTATGGCGTGAAAGCAGGAAGGGGGTACTGAGGTTTCATGTTCAGCCATGGACTCATTGAATGGCGGTGCAGGCTAGAAGGGCTGAATGGCCTGCTCCTGCACCTATTTTCTATGTTTCTATGTTTCTATGAAACATAGAAAATAGGTGCAGGAGTAGACCATTCGGCCCTTCGAGCCTGCACCACCATTCAATAAGATCATGGCTGATCATTCACCTCAGTACCCCTTTCCTGCTTTCTCTCCATACCCCTTTAGCCGTAAAGGCCATATCTAACTCCCTCTTGAATATATCTAATGAACTGGCCTCAACAACTCTCTGCGGTCGAGAATTCCACAGGTTAAAAACTGAGTGAAGAAGTTTCTCCTCATCTCGGTCCTAAATGGCTTATCCCTTTATCCTTAGACTGTGACCCCTAGTTCTGGACTTCCCCAACATCGGGAACATTCTTTCTGCATCTAACCTGTCCAGTCCCGTCAGAATTTATATGTTTCTATGAGATCCCCTCTCATTCTTCTAAACTCCAGTGAATACAGGCCCAGCCAATCCAGTCTCTCCTCATATGTCAGTCCTGCCATCCCGGGAATCAGTCTGGTGAACCTTCGCTGCACTCCCTCAATAACAAGAACGTCCTTCCTCAGATTAGGAGACCAAAACTGAACACAATACTCCAGGTGAGGCCTCACCAAGGCCCTGTACAACTGCAGTAAGACCTCCCTGCTCCTATACTCAAATCCTCTCGCTATGAAGGCCAACATGCCATTTGCCTTCTTCACCGCCTGCTGCACCTACATGCCAACCTTCAATGACTGACGTACCATGGCACCCAGGTCTCGTTGCACCTTCCCCTTTTCCTAATCTGTCGCCGTTCAGATAATAGTCTGTCTTCGTGTTTTTGCCCCCAAAGTGAGATGAAGGGGTTGTCTTATGAAGAAAGGTTGAGCGGGTTGGAGTTTAGAAGATGAGAGGTGATCTTACTGAAACGTCTAAGATTCTGAGGGGGCTCGACAGCAGGGTAGATGCAGAGAGGATGTTTCCATCACGTGGGGGAATCTAGAATTGGCGAGAGGCGGGGAGGGGCTTAGTTTCAGAATAAGGGGCCGGCCATTTAAAACGGAGATGAGGAAGAATTTCTTCTCTCAGAGGGTCGTGAATCTGTGAAGGTTTTCATTTCGTCACCGGGCCTTGAGCCCCAAAAGAGTAGTGTGGAACCCCTCCCTTAGCACTCCGCTCCACTCTCGGGGCCCAACCACTTAACGTTGCCGTCGCGAAAGATTTTCCTGCGGGAAATTGAGGGGCTGCCCGACATTAGCGGCCGGGGAGCCCCCCCCCCCCGCCAATCGAATTTCTAGCCCTGCCATCTTTAACAAAAACGCATTACAACTTCGCCAAGACCCTTTGGCTAATCTGCGTGTGTGTGTGTGTGTGCGCGTGTGCGTGTGCGCATGTGCGTGTGCGCATGTGCGTGTGCGCATGTGCGTGTGCGCATGTGCGTGTGCGCATGTGCGTGGCCTCGCTATCCAAATCTCTCAAACGCGAGCAGATTACCGGGGGGTTTGGACTCGAAGGTCAGCTGCCCCCGTGCCCCCGGCACCGCACTCTCTCAGAATTAATGGACTGAGGGGGGAGTATTGACTTCCACAGCAAGATTCCAGCTCTGCGCTCCCGTCAAGCGAAACTCAGCAGCGGGCAGGCTAATTCACCAAATCTATCAAAATCTCTTTTTTTTTTAAAAAAAAAAGAACAAAAAAACGCTCGATTTCTCTGGTAATGCAAATTAATAGCTTATTTGCCATTTTTTAGGCCCGCTAAATTGAGAGCTTCATAGATTTGTCGACAATAACCTCTGGAACTCCTGCCTGATCAGTAGGCTGCAACGCAGAGCTATTGTGCATCAATCACTCTGTTCGGTCTCTTCTCGTGTCCTCTACCCGTACCCACATTCCCCAGTAGCTGAAAGCAAAGGCCATTACGTGAGAACGTAAGAAATAGGAGCAGGAGTCGGCCATTCGGCCCCTTGAGCCTGCTCCGCCATCCAATAAGACCATGGCTGATCTTCCAAAAAAAAAAGCCAGCCATCGCATCAGCAGAATCAACAACCGCCGGGGGTGGGGAGTGGTACGGAGCGGGGGGGGGTCGGGGGAGCGGCACGTAGCGGACGGAAGAGACACGGAGGAGTGGAGAGGTCGGAGCAGCATGGACAAGACCGAGGGAAGGTGCAGCATGGGCCAACAGCGAGGCGGTGAAGTCGTGAGGCTTACATTGCGTACTATGAATTCCACGTAGAGAGAGGTGTCCTGTGGGCAGAAGGAAGTTAGGAGGACAGTCGGAGTACATTTGAGTTTGCGTGTATGCATTTGTTATGTCTGTAACGCACTTATGAGTGACTCCACGAGGCAAGGTGTTGTACTCAAACTGTAGTGACCTTGGTCCTTTATTCGTAACTCCAGAGTGAGGCACAAGCATGGGGAGCAGCCTTTTATACTGGGCCCTGCACACCTATGCAGGTGACCCTCAGGTCTCCCACCGCAGTGCCCTCTGGTGGACAGCCTCTGCCACAGGGTCAGGAAACCCCGGTCTCCACCAGTTGCGACCTCTAGTGATGCCAGCATAGTATACACACAGTACATCAGGTAACAAGTCTCCATCTTATGCAACTATACAGTGACTACACAGAGAGTATATCTATAGTCTGCATATTATATTATATATTATATATATATATATAAATAAAACAGTATTGGCACATATTGGCGGAGCCCGGTCACCAGTCGTCTAGGGTAACCAAGACCTCACTCTGTCAAGCCCATGTGGTGGCTGGGGTGCAATGGTCACCCCACGTTAAAAAAAATCCACGCACAGGCATCTTCCAACATTTGAAATGAATTCATCAGGAGCACTCATTTTTAGTGTGGAAGCAAATCATTCTCGACCCCGAGGGACTGCCTAGGATGATGATGTCTGATCTTCGACCTCAACTCCACTTTCCCTCCCGATCCCCATATCCCTTGATTCCCTCAATATCCAAAAATCTATCGATCTTACAAGAACATAAGAAATAGGAGCAGGAGTCGGCCATTCGGCCCCTCGAGCCTGCTCCGACATTCAATGTGATCATGGCTGATCTGATCTTGGGCTCAGCTCCATTTCCCCGCCCGCTCCCGATAACCCTTCACTCCCATATAGCTCAAAAATCTGTCTATCTCCGCCTTAAATACATTCAATATCCCAGCTTCCACAGCTCTCTGAGGCAGTGAATTCCACAGATTAACAGCCCCCAGAGAAGAAATTCCTCCTCATCTCAGTTTTAAATGGGCGGCCCCTTATTCTAAGATTATGCCCCCTAGTTTTAGTTTTCCCTACAAGTGGAAATATCCTCTCTGCATCCACCCTGTCGAGCCCCCGCATTATCTTATATGTTTCAATAAGATCACCTCTCATTCTTCTGAACTCCAAGGTGTATAGGCCCAACCTACTCAACCTTTCCTCATAAGTCAACCCCCTCATCTCCGGAATCAACCGAGTGAACCTCCTCTGAACTGCCTCCAATGGAAGTATATCCTTCCTTAAATACAGAGACCAAAACTGCACGCAGTACTCCAGGTGTGGCCTCACCAATACCCTGTACAGTTGCAGCAGGACTTCTCTGCTTTTATACTCCATCCCCCTTGCAATAAAGGCCAGCATTCCATTTGCCTTCCTGATTACTCAGCCTTGAATATACTCAACGACTGAGCCTCCACAGCCCTCTGGGGCAGAGAATCCCAAAGATTCACCACCCTCTGAGTGAAGAAATTCCTCCTCATCTCAGTCCTCAATGGCCGACCCCTTATCCTGAGACTGTGTGACCTCTGGTTCACCTCCCTGCATCTACCCTGTCAAGCCCCCTCAGAATCTTGTCTGTTTCAATGAGATCACCTCTCATTCTGCTAATCTCTAGAGAGTATAGGCCCAGTCTACTCAATCTAGTGAACCTCCGTTGCTTTGCGTCGAAGACAATTTTTCCTGAATTTGATTCAATTTTTTCTCATTATTTCTTCTCCCATCTATTTTGGTATCATCGACAAAGTTGAACGTATTTCAAATTAATGTCAGGCATGGCTCAGTGGGTAGCACCATCGCCTCGAATCAGAAGGTTTTGGGTTCAAGGCCCACTCCAGGGACTCGAGCACAAACATCTAGGCCGACACTCCCAGTGCAGTGCTGAGGGAGCGTCGCGCTGTCGGAGGGGCAGCGCTGAGGGAGCACCGCGCTGTCGGAGGGGCAGCACTGAGGGAGCACCGCGCTGTCGGAGGGGCAGTGCTGAGGGAGCGCCGCACTGTCGGAGGGGCAGTGCTGAGGGAGCGCCGCGCTGTCGGAGGGGCAGTGCTGAGGGAGCGCCGCGCTGTCGGAGGGGCAGCGCTGAGGGAGCGCCGCGCTGTCGGAGGGGCAGCGCTGAGGGAGCGCCGCGCTGTCGGAGGGGCCGTCTTTCGGATGAGACGTTAAACCGAGGCCCCGTCTGCCCTCTCAGGTGGACATAAAAGATCCCACGGCCACTATTTCGAAGAAGAGCAGGGGGAGTTCTCCCCGGTGTCCTGGGGCCAATATTTATCCCTCAACCAACATCACTAAAACAGATGATCTGGGTCATCATCACATTGCTGTTTGTGGGAGCTTGCTGTGCGCAAATTGGCTGCCGCGTTTCCCACATTACATCAGCGACTACACTCCAACAGTGCTTCATTGGCTGTAAAGCGCTTTGAGACGTCCTGTTGTCTTAAAAAGACGCTATATAAATCCAACTCTTTTCTTTAACAGGTCCGTGCCGGTGTTTATGCTCCACACGAGCCTCCTCCCACCCATCTTCATCTCACCCCATCAACATATCCTTCTATTCCTTTCTCCCTTACCTAGCTTCCCTTTAAATGCATCTATGCTGTGTAAGATTAGGATCACACATTACCCAAATGGTCTTAGGAGTCATAAGGGATTTTATTAAGGGAGGGTAGTTCAAATATCGTCAAACGCAGCTCACAATCAGGATATACATATGACCATGACAAGTAGCTGGTACTAGTCCTGATCGGACAGATGACTGCTGACACAAACAGCTTTTCTCTCAACCGTCTGCCCTGAAAAGCACTTTAGATATCTATTTTATTGTCTTTTTATGGGATGGGCCGAGGGTAAAATGAAGGACATGACCATTTAACCTACAAGGGCTCTTCCCAAACCAGGGTGCCCAGTGGCTTGTCGAGTTCTTTGTCTCAACTCTTAGGTGAAACTCTCCTCGTCACATGTCTTTCCTGTTTATCCTTTCTGAAGGCTCATCTCTCCTGTCCTCATCCTCCCAAGGTTGGAATCAGACAGGCCATCCTGGCCTTCAGATATCTGGAGCTGCCCGTTATCAGTTATTTACGTTCACGCTGTTCAAGTAGCTTTAGCTATTGTATCACAGAGTGAACCCTTCGATTCTAATGCCAGTCTGAAAAGACGTTATTGTCTCAAGTTATTTCTTCAAACTGTTCACTTCAACCACTCCCTGTGGCAGCGAGTTCCACATTCCCACCACTCTCTGGGTAAAGAAGTTTCTCCTGAATTCCCCAGTGGATTTATCAGTGACTGTAATGTATTTGCTTCATGGGTTGTTTGCTGAAGAATTCACAGCAACACAATGCTATTTAGAACCAGTCGGTTTATTTGTTTAACAATCACACTACACATTACCAGTTCATCCACCAGGCTCACAACTGCATACCTCATCCCCGAACCCAACTGGCCGGGGTTTTTATTGAGTCTTGTGACCATCATGTGACTGGCTAAACCACTCAACAGCTCTACAACTATTTTAGTTGATAACCACAAATCAAATGCCCCCTGATTAAGGGGGGGGGGCACTAAAACTGGCACATTAAACTTTTAACAGTAAACTTAAATCAAATTAAAATTTGGTTGCCGGGGGTGATGATGCACTCCAGTCCCTCCGGCGCCCACCTCTCGCGGAAAGCCGCGAGCGTACCGGTGGACACCGCGTGCTCCATCTCCAGGGACACCCTGGCTCGGATGTAACCGCGGAAGAGAGGCAGGCAGTCGGGCTGAACGACCCCCTCGACCGCCCGCTGCCTGGACCGGCTGATGGCGCCCTTGGCCAGGCCCAGGAGCAGTCCTACGAGCAGGCCTTCCAACCTACCCGCTCCCCTCCGTGCAGGGTGCCCGAAGATCAGGAGCGTGGGACTGAAGTGCAAACAGAATTTGAGGAGCAGCTCCTTCAAATATTGGAAGAGGGGCTGCAACCCTCACACATTCAACAAACACGTGGAACACGGACTCCTCCAGACCGCAGAAACTGCAGGCGGCCCTACAAACCTGTGAGCGTACATTACACGTGGCGATTTGAATACACTTGTGGCACAGGGTCCCATTGAGCGAGTGTCTATTTCGAGTCTTTACGTGGCTCCTGCACGGAACCAAGTGCAGCAGATCATCACAGGTCAAGGAAGGCTGTGGGGGAGCGGGTAGACTTTCGTCAATACGGACGGCCAGCACAGGTCTGACCGAGCACAAAAGCCACCACCAAGTAAGAGGCAAAACTGAACCAGTGTCGTGGGGTTAAGGTTAATCACCCTCAGCTGAACCAGACTGCTCGCTGCCATATTTGACCCTGTAATCAGCTGCCGGTCACATATCTGCAGCATAACGAAGACCGCTGATTTCCACCTCCGTAACATTGCCCGTCTCCGCCCCTGCCTCAGCTCATCCGCTGCTGAAACCCTCATCCGTGTCTCTGTTACCTCCAGACTTGACGACTCCAACGCACTCCTGGCCGGCATCGCACATTCTACCCGATGTAAGCTAGAGGTGATCCAAAACTCGGCTGCCCCCGTGTCCCTAACTCGCACCGAGTCCCGCTCACCCATCACCCCCTGTGCTCACTGCCCCGTGTCCGAACTCGCACCCAGTCCCGCTCACCCATCACCCCCTGTGCTCGCTGCCCCCGTGTCCTGACTCGCACCGAGTCCCGCTCACCCATCACCTCCTGTGCTCACTGCCCCGTGTCCTAACTCGCTCCGAGTCTCGCTCACCCATCACTCCCTGTGCTCGCTGCCCCCATGTCCTAACTCGCACCGAGTCCCGCTCACCCATCACCTCCTGTGCTCACTGCCCCGTGTCCTAACTCACACCGAGTCCCGCTCACCCATCACCCCCTGTGCTCGCCGCCCCGTGTCCTAACTCGCACCGAGTCCCGCTCACCCATCACCCCCTGTGCTCGCTGCCCTGTGTCCTAACTCGCACCGAGTCCCGCTCACCCATCACCGCTTGTGCTCACTGTTCCGTGTCCTAACTCGCACAGAGTCCCACTCACCCATCACCCCCTGTGCTCGCTGACCTACATTGGCTCCCGGTTAAGCAACGCCTCCATTTCAAAATCCTTATCCTGGTTTACAAATCCCTCCATGGCCCTCGCCCCTCCCTATCTCTGTAATCTCCTCCAGCCCCACAACCCCCCCGGGATGTCTGCACTCCTCTAATTCTGCCCTCCTGAGCATCCCTGATTATAATCGCTCCACCATCGGTGGCCATGCCTTCTGTTGCCTGGGCCCCAAGCTCTGGAACTCCCTCCCTAAACCTCTCCGTCTCTCCACCTCTCTCTCCTCCTTCAAGATGCTCCTTAAAACCGACCTCTTTGACCTAGCTTTTGATCACCTGCGCTAATTTCTACTTATGTGGTTCGGTGTCAAATTTTTTAATCCCACAATACTCCTGTGAAGCGCCTTGGGACGTTTCACTACGTTAAAGGCGCTATATAAATACAGGTTGTTGTTGATCTGGTGTGTATGAAGCTTTATTATAAACACAATACATCAATAATAGTGAAAAAAATAACCAGCCAGGTACAACAAAAACAAGGATTGGCACTCACACCCATGTGTGGAATCTGTTATATTGAAGGCCCCTACTTCTGTTCTTGCCCACAAGTGAACATAAGGACATTAGAATTAGGAGCAGGAGTCGGCCATTCGGCCCCTCGAGCCTGCTCCGCCATTCAATGAGATCACGGCTGATCTTCAACCTCAACTCCACTTTCCCGCCCGATCCCTTGATTCCCGTAATATCCAAAAATCTATCGATCTCAGCCTTGAATATACTCAGTGACTGAGCCTCCACAGCCCTCTGGGGCAGAGAATTCCAAAGATTCACCACCCTCTGAGTGAAGAAATTCCTCCTCAACTCAGTTCTAAATGGCCGGCCCCTTATCCTGAGACTGTGAGATCCCTGGAAACATCCTGTCCACATCTACCCGATCGAACCCTTTCATAATCTTGAAGACCTCTATTTGGTCACCCCTCAGCCTTCTCTTCTCGAGAGCAAAGAGACCCAGCCTGTTCAATCTTTCCTGATGGGTACAACATCGCATTTCTGGTGTCGTTCCAGTAAATCTTTTTCGCTCCAGCTCCAGTGCCTCTATATGCTTTTTATAATATGGAGACCAGAACTGTACTCAGTGCTCCAAGTGTGGTCTAATCGAGGTTCTACACATTATTGTACCTCTTTGTGGGCCCCAAGTTTGCCCCCTCTGCTAGAACGGCGCACCTCCATGACGCGCGCGGACTTTGTAGTACAGGAACGGCGCTGATTTCTTATCTCCGCATTCTCCCCATTGGTTCCAGGCCTGTGGCGCAGCGCGTCGGAACGCGTGGTGGGCGGAGCTACAGCCCCGTGCCGAAAAGAGTGCCGGCAGCTGCGCGCGCGCACAGTGGAGTCTGCGCGCGTGCGCATTTAGCTCCGGGCCCTCCCACAGCGCGGCCTGGCTCCGGGCGACCCTATCCCTGGCCGATGGGACGACGCCGATGTTCCCCGCTCCTATCCCGGGCCGAGTGGCCTGCCGCACAGGCCGCCCGCTGCCTTCCCGCGCTCCCTGAACAGTTCCCATGGCAACACGGCCGTATGGAGCGTGTACACAGGGAGATTCAGGCCACTTTGCTTGCAGTGATAAGGAAATAATGTTGGCAGTCTAGAAAATATACTCCAGTGCATAAGCTTAATTACTTTGAGCATGCGTATACGACACATTTACCCAGCATTCTTTTCAGGTGACAGGGCCCTTTGTGCTTGGATTAGCTGCCCTGCCAGAACTTACCCCTTTGATGTCTATGCATCTCAAATAGTATCAGCATTTTACACGATGACCAAGTATGCTGCTGTAGGTGAGGTAGGAACTTTTAATTTTTTATTTATTGATTTATTGATTGATTGATCATTTATTATTGATGATGGTCTTTAGTTTTTTTTTTTAAAAAGTAAAGTGTTTAATGCTTTGCAAAATTCTCTAAATTCCCTCCCCCCTCCCTCTATCTCTGGCTACCTGCGCCTGATCTCTAAAGTGTCCGCAAAGTTTTTCACAACGTACAAAAAAGTGGACACTTACTCTGGCCTAAGTTAGTTTGGAGCAACTATTTGCTGGCCAAACCAGGCATAAGTGGCTGGGAGCGCGCCCTTTTGAAAAAAAAACTAACCGAAAAATAAACCTAACTCACTTACACTGGCACGAATTAAATGGGCAGAATTGCAACTAAAAAGCTACTCCAGAAAAATCAAGTTGCTCCAACAAAACAGAACAACTCCTGGGGCAACTTGGCCCACATGTATGTCCTTACTGAAATCGAGTCACACTGCAGCATCTCCGACCCCAACTAATTCTTTCCCAGGATCTCAAAACATTGGAATTCCTTACCTTCCTTCCAATCTTCTTGGCCTCCCACAGTCTGGTAACATCTCAGCTTTCTATCACGATCAATAATTCCTGACTTACTTATTCTGCTGTCCTATTTTTGTTGAAGACTTGCATTTCTATAGCACCTTACACCATCTCAGGCCATTCCAAAGCGCTTTACAGCCAATGAAGTACTTTTTGAAGTGTAGTCACTGTTGTAATGTGGGAAACGCGGCAGCCAACTTGCGCACAGCAAGCTCCCACAATGTGATAATGGCCAGATATTCTGCTTTTTTTTTTTAAAGTGATGCTGATTGAGGGTTAAATATCGGCCGGGATACAGAGGAAAAATCCCCTGCTCTTCATCAAAATAGTGCTTTTATCCGAGAGAGCAGACGGGACCTTGGTTTAACATCTCATCTGAAAGACGGCACCTCCGACAGTGCAGTGCTCCCTCAGTACTGCCCCTCCGACAGCGCATTACGCGCTCCCTCAGCACTGCCCCCCGACAGTGCGGCGTTCCCTCAGCACTGCTCCTCCGACAGCGCCGTATGGCACTCCCTCAGTACTGCCCCTCCCACAGGGCGGCGTTCCCTCAGTACTGCCCCTCCGACAGTGCGGCGCTCCCTCAGTACTGCCCCTCCGACAGTGCGGCGCTCCCTCAGCACTGCCCCTCCGACAGTGCAGTACGGCGCTCCCTCAGTACTGCCCCTCCGACAGTGCGGCGCTCCCTCAGTACTGCCCCTGACAGTGCGGCGCTCCCTCAGTACTGCCCCTCCGACAGTGCGGCGCTCCCTCAGTACTGCCCCTCCGACAGTGCGGCGCTCCCTCAGTACTGCCCCTCCCACAGGGTGACGCCCCCTCAGTACTGCCCCTCTGACAGTGCGGCGCTCCCTCAGTACCGCCCCTCCGACAGTGCGGCGCTCCCTCAGTACTGCCCATCTGACAGTGCGGCGCTCCCTCAGTACTGCCCCTCCCACAGGGTGACGCCACCTCAGTACCGCCCCTCCGACAGCGCGGCGTTCCCTCAGTACTGCCCCTCCGACAGCACAGCGCACCGCTCCCTCAGTACTGCCCCTCCGACAGCGCAGTACGGCGCTCCCTCAGTACTGCCCCTCCGACAGTGCAGCGCTCCCTCAGTACTGCCCCTCCGACAGCGCAGTGCGGCGCTCCCTTAGTACCGCTCCTCCGACAGCGCAGTGCGGCGCTCCCTCAGTACCGCCCCTCCGACAGTGCGGCGCTCCCTCAGTACTGCCCCTCCGACAGCGCAGTGCGGCGCTCCCTCAGTACTGCCCCTCCGACAGCGCAGTGCGGCGCTCCCTTAGTACCGCTTCTCCGACAGCGCAGTGCGGCGCTCCCTCAGTACCGCCCCTCCGACAGGGCGGCGCTCCCTCAGCGTTGCACTGGGAGCATCAGCTGAGATTTCTGTGCGCAAGTCCCTGGAGTGGGACTCGAACCCACAACCTTCCGACTCGGAGGCGAGAGTGTTGCCCAGTGAGCCACGGCTGACATTTCCTAACATCCTGAGCTACAAGGTAAAACATCGAGCACCACCCCCCCCAAAGGCACAGAAAGCAGGAGTTCCGACCCCTTTGGGGAAGGATTGCAAAACCGATTTTCCAAATGTGGGAGGCCACTCAGCCAGCGCGTTGATTCTTCTGGAGAGACAGACTCAATTCAACCTTCTGCTGTTGCACAATCGATATCAGGCAACCCCTTCCAACCCCAACCACTAGCCCCAGGCTCCACTATCTGAGAAAGGCTTTGTTGGCTGTCCCCGCAGGCCCTGCTCACTCAATCATTGCAGTTTCAATCAAATTTTGAGAGAATGGTTCCAGGGAACGAGGATTGTAGTTACGTGGATAGACTGGAGAAGCCGGGGTTGTTCTCCTTGGAGCAGAGAAGGTTGAGAGGAGACTTGATCGAGGGGTTCCAAAATCACGAGGGATCTGGACAGAGTGGATCGACAGAAACTGTTTCCATTGGTGGAAGGGTCGAGAACCAGAGGGACACACAGATCATCGAACCATGGACTGATGGCAATTTACAGCACGGATGGAGGACATTTTGGCCCATCGTGTCCGTGCCGGGCGACCAAGAGCTATCCAGCCATCCAGATTTAAGGTGATTTAACAACAGCTTGTATTTATATAACGTCTTTAACATAGTGAAACGTCCCAAGATGCTTCACAGGAGTATTATGAGATTACAAATTTGACACCGAGCCGCATAAGTAGAAATTAGCGCAGGTGACCAAAAGCTTGGTCAAGGCAGTAGTGATACCCGCCCTCCTATATGGCTCAGAGATGTCCACTCTGTACAGCAGACACCTCAAAACACCGGTGTTATGTATGCAATAAATAACTGAGTACTATTTAACTGAACAAGGTACACCCTTGGCTCTTCTTTATTACAGCTTAAAGTGCCTGACTCACAAAATGGCTGGCCTTTTATACCAGAGCAGCACCATGTGCACGCTGCTCAGTGGCCTCCAACAATGACACCATCTGGTGGTTACAAACAGCATGTACATACATGACAACTGAAGGAATACCACCAGCGCTGCTACCGCAAGATCCTTCAAATCCCCTGGGAGGACAGACGCACCATCAGTCTTCTCGCTCAGGCCAACGTCGCCAGCATCGAAGCACTGACCCACACTCGACCAGCTCCGCTGGGCGGGCCACATCGTCCGCATGCCAGACACGAGATTCCCAAAGCAAGTGCTCAACTCGGAACTCCTACATGGCAAGCGAGCCCCAGGTGGGCAGAGAAAACGTTACAGGGACACCCTCAAAGCCTCCCTGATAAAGTGCGACATCCCCCAGCGACATCTGGGAGTCCCTGGCCAAAGACCAGTCCGGCCCCAAGTGGAGGAAGTGCATCCAGGCGGGCGCTGAGCACTTCGAGTCTCGTCGCCGAGAGCGTGCAGAAACCAAGCGCAGGCAGCGGAAGGAGCGTGCGGCAAACCAGTCCCACCCACCCTTCCCTCAACAACTATCTGTCCCACCTGTGACAGGGACTGTGGTTCCCGTATTGGACTGTTCAGCTACCTAAGGACTCACTTTTAGAGCCGATGATGATAATGGTCAAAGAGGGAGGTTTTAACGTAGAAACGTAGAAAATAGGTGCAGGAGTAGGCCATTCAGCCCTTCGAGCCTGCACCACCATTCAATATGATCATGGCTGATCATGCAACTTCAGTATCCCATTCCTGCTTTCTCTCCATACCCCTTGATCCCTTTAGCCGTAAGGGCCACATCTAACTCCCTTTTGAATATGTCCAACGAACTGGCCTCAACAAATTTCTGTGGTAGAGAATTCCACAGGTTCACAATTCTCTGAGTGAAGCAGTTTCTCCTCATCTCGGTCCTAAATGGCTTACCCCTTATCCTTAGACTGTGACCCCTGGTTCTGGACTTCCCCAACATCGGGAACATTCTTCCTGCATCTAACCTGTCCAATCCCGTCAGAATTTTATATATTTCCGTGAGATCCCCTCTCATTCTTCTAAATTCAAGTTAAGGAGCGTCTTGAAGGAGGAAAGAGAGGTGGACATGGTTGAGGGAGGGAGTTCCAGAGCTTGGGGCCCAGCCAACAGAAGGCACGACCACCAATGGTGGAGCGATTATAATCAGGGATGCTCAAAATCGGTTGCGGGGATGAGGGACTGTAGTTACGTGGAGAGACTGGAGAAGCTGGGGTTGTTCTCCTTGGAGCAGAGAAGGTTGAGAGGAGATTTGATCGAGGTGTTCCAAAATCACGAGGGGTCTGGACAGAGTAGAGAGAGAGAGAGAGAGAGACTGTTCCCATTGGTGGAAGGGGGGAGAACCAGAGGGACACACAGACTTAAGGCGATTGGCAGAAGAACCAAAGGCGATATTGAGGAGAAACGTTTTTACGCAGCGAGTGGTGAGGATCTGGAATGCGCTGCCCGAGAGGGCGCTGGAGGCAGACCCAATCGTGGCTTTCAAAAAGGGAGTTGGATAAGTAGCTGAAGGAAAAAAAAAAAAACTGCAGGGCTACGGGGAAAGGGCGGGGGGGGGGAAAAGAGTGGGACTGACTGAGAATGGGCGTGGGCTCGACGGGCCGAATGGCCTCCTTCCGCGCTGTCACCGTTCCGCGATTCTATAAACTGACGAACTTGACTGCAATGCAGCTACCCCGACCAAGGGCGTTCGACCCTCCCAGCTCTGACACAGCAGTCGGAATTACTGCAACAAGTAACTAAAAATATATTTCTCGATGCAAACTGGCTCTCCGTTTGCTCGCGACGCAAATTATTGGCCAAAGTAAAAAAAAAATGTAATTCAGCAACCCGCTCAGCGTGACAGTGGGACATTAAATCTCCATTTAGCCGGGAAATATTAGCATTTTTATGACGAGTTAATGTATCATAATATTCGACTAATTGTTTCAATAGCTAATAGAATCCTGCGGCCACTTCTTGGGACGGGGCGGAACGAGTGACTGCCCCCACCAGCTCGACAATGGCCTGCTTTCTGCCGGCCTCTCCTGAAAGGCGCTGGCTTCTGTTGAACAATGGTCGTGCAGGCTCCAGCAGCCGTCACGGTCGAATGATAGCCCGCTTAGACTCACTCGTCGACACCCGCGCGTGAAGAACAGTCATCTTTGGGCAGCACTGGAGGAACACGGGGGCGGGGGCGGGGGATGGGGGATGGGGGGAAGGCCATTCAGCCCCTCCAGCCCGTTGTGCCATTCAACGAGATCCCGGCTGATCCGCGAACAAACTCTGCCGACCCGCCCGCTAGATCCCTTTGGTTAACGAAAAAGCCAAGAGTTAAAACGAATTGAGCCAGCGTCAAGTGCTTTTTGCGGAAGAGAGTTCCAAACCTCTCCCCGCCCTGTGCGTGTAGAAATGTTTACCAACTTCACTCCTGAAAGGTCTGGCTCGAATTTTCAGACTGTGCCCCTCGCCCCAGACTCCCCAACCAGCGGCAATAGTTTCTGTCTATCTACCCTCTCTGTTCCCCTCAATATCCTGAAAACTTCCATCAGATCGCCCCTTAACCGTCTAAATTATAGGAAATAAGTCCCGAGTTTGTGTAAACTCTCCTCGTAACTGAACCCTTGGAGTGCGGGTAACATTAGAAACATAGAAAATAGGTGCAGGAGTAGGCCATTCGGCCCTTCGAGCCTGCACCACCATTCAATATGATCATGGCTGATCATTCACCTCAGTACCCCTTTCCTGCTTTCTCTCTATACCCCTTGATCTCTTTAGCCGTAAGGCCCATATCTAACTCCCTCTTGAATATATCCAATGAACTGGCATCAACAACTCTCTGGGGTAGGGAATTCCACAGGTTAACAACTCTCTGGGTGAAGAAGTTTCTCCTCATCTCGGTCCTAAATGGTTTACCCTTTATCCTTAGACTGTGACCCCTGGTTCTGGACTTCCCCACCATCGGGAACATTCTTCCTGCTTCTAACCTGTCCAGTCCCGTCAGAATTTTATATGTTTCTATGAGATCCCCTCTCATCCTTCTAAACTCCAGTGAATACAAGCCCAGTCGATCCAGTCTCTCCTCATATGTCAGTCCTGCCATCCCGGGAATCAGTCTGGTGAACCTTCGCTGCACTCCCTCCAAAGCCAATATAACCTTCCTAAGGTGCATTGCCCAGACTGAAGACCGGAGGGTGGATCTCAGCCAAAAGGTCACCTTAATCACGGGAATGGTTGGCTGTTCCGTCAAAGCTAGCCGCTCCAGGGTTGGAGCGCAGAATCAAAGCTCGCACTGCACTGCACTGCAGTATTGAGGGAGCGCATCGTTATCAGAAACGCAATCATTCAACCAGCCACAAATACTGTGGCTACAAGAGCGGGTCAGAGGCTGGGTATTCTGCGATGAGTGTCTCACCTCCTGACTCCCCAAAGCCTTTCCACCATCTACAAGACACAAGTCAGGATTGTGATGGAACACTCTCCACTTGCCCGGATGAGTTGCAGCTCCAACAACACTCGAGAAGCTCGACACCATCCAGGACAAAGCAGCCCGCTTGATGGGCCACGCTACCCACCACCTTCAACACTCACTCCCTCCACCACCGGCGCCCCCTGGCTGCAGTGTGCACCGTCTACAAGACGCACTGCAGCAACTCACCAAGGCTCCTTCGACAGCACCTCCCAAACCCGCGACCTCTACCCGCCTAGAAGGACAAGGGCAGCAGGCGCATGGGAACACCACCACCTCCACGTTCCCCTCCCAGTCACACACACACACCATCCCCACTTGGGAATATATCGGCTGTTCCTTCATCGTCGCTGGGTCACAATCCTGGAACTCCCTCCCTAACAGCACTGTGGGAGCACCTTCACCACACGGACTGCAGCGGTTCAAGAAGGCGGCTCACCACCACCTCCTCAAGGGGCGATTAGGGATGGGCGATAAACGCTGGGCCTTGCCAGCGACGCCCACTTCTCATCAATGAATAAAACAGTATTCAAATGAGTTAAACCCAGGACCCATCTGTCTGTTCAGGTGGAGGCGAGCGAAATCCATGGCAGTACGAGAACCTTCGGGACGTCTCTTGGTGTCCCAGCCAATGTTCTTCACTCAGCCAACACCACCAGCCACAGATTAATGGGCCGTTCATCTCATTTGCGATTCAGAAATAACAACAGTGACTGCGCGTCTAAGAATATTGGCTGCAAAGTACTCTGGGTGTCCCGAGAGAGGTGTGTGACAAGACAGACTCTTTCTGTTGACCACGAGTAAGCCAGGCCTCATCCTTAATGTTCTGGGCTTGTCCTCCTGGAAGCGCTGACCAGAACATGAGTAGGAGCAGGAACAGGCCATTCGGCCCCTCGAACCTGCTCCACCATTCGATGAGAGCGTGGCTGATCTTCCAACCTCAACTCCACCTTCCCGCTCTATCCCCTCGGATAGAAGTCTGGTTCCAAAGATGCTCACGAACATGTGCTAACTCACCTGGGTGGCAGTAACAGGCTATTAAATAGGGGCGATGTCTAGCCCAATAATGTCCACACGCATACACAATCCAACAGGCCTCTATTGATCATAATCAGCACGAAAGACTTAGATTTCTGCAGTGCCTTTCATGACCACCGGACGTCCCAAAGCAGGTTACAGCCAATTAAGTCCTTTCTGAAGTGTAGTCACTGTTGTAATGTAGCACATGCGGCCAACTTGCGCACAGCAAGCTCCCACAAACAGCAATGTGATAATGACCCAGATCATCTGATTTAGGGATGTTGATTGAGGGATAAATATTGGCCCCAGGACACCGGGGAGAACTCCCCTTCTCTTCCTCCAATAGTGGCCATGGGATCTTTTGCGTCCACCTGAGACACCAGACGGAGCCTCGGTTTTAGCGTCTCATCCGAAAAATGGCACCTTCGACAGTGCGGCGCTCCCTCAGTACCGCCCCTCCGACAGTGCGGCGCTCCCTCAGCTCCGCCCCTCCGACAGTGCGGCGCTCCCTCAGCTCCGCCCCTCCGACAGTCCCTCAGCACTGCCCTCAATTATGTGCTCGAGTCCCGAGAGTGAGACTTGAACCCACAACCTTCTGACTGCGAGATGAGATTACCATCCACTGAGCCACAGCTGACACTTCTGTAGCAGGTCTCAGATCCCTGGACCATAAAATCAGAACACTTCGGGCCAAATGAGAGGATTTGATGGAGTATATCGGGAGAAACTGTTTCCACTGGCTGAAGGGTCGGTAACTGGAGGACACAGATTGAAAATAATTGCCTCAAAGAATCCAGTGGGCGAGGTGAGGAGAATTATTTTATTTTATTTTATTTATTTTATTTTTTTTTTTTAAACGCAACGAGTTCTGCTGATCTGGACACATTGACTGAAAGGGCGGTGGAAGCAGATTAAATAGTAACTTTCAAAGGGGAATTGGATGGGTATTTAAAAAGGAAAACATTTCCGGGCTACGGGGAAAGGGCAGGGGGAGTGTGAGTTTGATGGGATCGCTATTTCAGAGAGCCAGTACAGGTACGATGGGCCGAATGGCCTCTGTAATGTAGGCACCGGTGAACATGCTCACAGGTTGGCCGAGCTGTTGCGTTGCGATTGACTTAGCCAGTCATGTGATGTCCACAAGACTCAATAAAACCCCGGCCAGTTTGTGTGTCGGTCATCCACGATGAGGTAAGCAGTTGTGAACCCGGTGGATAAACACAAAAACATAAGAAATATGAGGAGTCGGCCATTCGGCCCCTCGAGCCTGCTCCTCCATTCAATTAGATCGTGGCTGATCTGATCATGGACTCAGCTCCACTTCCCCGCCCCCTCCCTTGACTCCCTTTTCGCTCACAAATCTGTCTATCTCCACCTTAAATATATTCAATGACCCAGCCTCCACAGCTCTCTGGGGCAGAGAATTCCACAGATTTACAACCCTCAGAGAAGAAATTCCTCATCTCAGTTTTAAATGGGCGGCCCCTTATTCTAAGATCATGCCCCCTAGTTCTAGTCTCCCCCATCAGTGGAAATATCCTCTCTGCATCCACCTTGTCAAGCCCCCCTCATAATCTTATACGTTTCGATAAGATCACCTCTCATTCTTCTGATATCCACGGAGTAGAGGCCCAACCTACTCAACCTTTCCTGATAAGTCAACCCCCTCGTCACTGGAATCAACCGAGTGAACCTTCTCTGAACTGCCTCCAAAGCAAGTATATTCTTCCTTAAAAACGGAGACCAAAACTGCACGCAGTACTCCAGGTGTGGCCTCACCAATACCCTGTACAACTGTAGCAAGACTTCCCTGCTTTTATACTCCACCCCCTTTGCAATAAAGGCCAAGATACCATTGGCCTTCCTGATCACTTGCTATACCTGCATAGTATCCTTTTGTGTTTCATGCACAAGTACCCCCAGGTCCCGCTGTACTGCAGCACTTTGCAATTTTTCTCCATTTAAATTATAATTTACTGGCAATGTGCAGTGCAATTGTTAATAAACCAACTAGTTCTTCATAGCAAAATGTTGCTACAAACTCTGAATTAAAGAACCCACAAAACAAATACATTACAGCCTCCTTCTGCACTGTATCTTTCTATCATCCCACTCAACAGCAGGAAACCTGTTTGATTTTCTTCCCCCTCCCTATCTCCAGGTACACGAAGCCAACTGTCGCACATTTCCGGGCAAGAGCTGAGCCCCGAGGCTATCCGGACATTTACAGGTCGGCACTGGACACGGTGGGGTGCATTTACGAACGGACTGGTCAGATGGCTAAAGACCTCAGATTAAAGACACGTCCACTGCTGTGACCCAAATACATCATTCATCATCACAGGCAGTCCCTCGGAATCGAGAAAGACTTGCTTCCACTCCAATACGAGAACCACAGTCCCTGTCACAGGTGGGGCAGACAGTGGTTGAGGGAATGGGAGGGTGGGACTGGTTTGCCGCACGCTCCTTCCGCTGCCTGCGCTTGGTTTCTGCACGCTCTCGGCGACGAGACTCGAGGTGCTCAGCGCCCTCCCGGATGTTCTTCCTCCACTGGTCTTTGGCCAGGGACTCCCAGGTGTCGGTGGGGGATGTCGCACTTTATCAGGGAGGCTTTGAGGGTGTCCCTTGTAACTTTTCTTCTGCCCACCTTTGGCCCGCTTGCTGTGAAGGAGTTCCGAGTAGAGCACTCGCTTTGGGAGTCTCGTGTCTGGGGGCATGCAGACAATGTGGCCCTGCCCAGCGGGGCTGGTCGAGTGTGGTCAGTGCTTCGATGCTGGGGATGTTGGCCTGATCGAGTACACTGACGTTGGCTAAATACAACGCACCAAAGGAAGAACGGACAAACCATGCCTCATCACTACGTGACATCGTTGAACAAGCTCACGGTCACCTGGAACTGGTCTATGGGGTGCCTATTGCGAAATACTCTGTTGGGACTCATAACAGTACAGGGACAGAAGAACATAAAAACATAAGAATTAGGAGCAGGAGTCGGCCATTCGGCCCCTCGAGCCTGCTCCGCCATTCAATCAGATCACGGCTGATCTTCGACCTCAACTCCACTTTCCCGCCCGATCCCTTGGCTCCCCCAGACTCCAAAACTCTATCGATCCCAGCCTCGAATATACTCAACGACTGAGCCTCCACAGCCCTCTGGGGCAGAGAATTCCAAAGATTCACCACCCTCTGAGTGAAGAAATTCCTCCTCATCTCAGTTCTAAATGGCCGACCCCTTATCCTGAGACTGTGTGACCCCTGGTTCTAGACTCCCCAGCCCGGGGGGGGAAACACCCTCCCTGCATCTACCCTGTCAAGCCCCCGCAGAATCTTGTCTGTTATCAATGAGATCACCTCTCATTTTGCTAAACTCCAGAGAGTATCAGCCCATTCTACTCAATCACTCCTCATAGGACAATCCCCCCCATCCCAGGTATCAGTCTGGTGAACCTTCGTTGTATCGCCTCCAAGGCAAGTATATCCTTCCTCAGATGCGGAGACCAAAACTGTGCGCAGTACTCCAGGTGTGGTCTCACCAGGGCCCTGTACCATTGTAGCAAGACTTCCTGACTCTTATACTCTAAGCCCCTTGCAATAAAGGATAACATGCCATTTGCATTCCTTGCTGCTTGTTGTACCTGCGTGCTCGCTTTCTGTGTTTCATGTACAAGAACACCCAAATCTCTCTGAACACCAAGCTTCTCACCATTTACAAAGTATTCCGTTTTTCTATCAAAGTGAATAACCTCACAGTTCCCTGCATTATACTCCATCTGCCAACTCACTGCCCACTCACTCAGTCTATCTATATCCCTTTCCAGATGCTTTGTGTTCTCCTCACAGCTTACTGTCCCACCTAGCTGTGTGTCATCAGCCAACGTGGATACATTACACTCGGTCCCTTCATCCAGGTCACTGGCATAGATTGTGCAACACACAGCACTGCCCCCCCAGTCATCAAGATCCACGGCGTGGCCCTGGACACCGTGGACCACTTCCCATACCTCGGGAGCCTCCCATCAACAGCAACATCAACGACGAGATCCAACACTGCCTCCAGTGCGCCAGTGCAGCCTTCGGCCGCCTGAGGAAAAGAGTGTTCGAAGACCAGGCCCTCAAATCCACCACCAAGCTCATGGTCTACAGGGCTGTAGTAATACCCGCCCTCCTGTATGGCTCAGACCATGTACAGTAGACACCTCAAGTCGCTGGAGAAATACCACCAACGATGTCTCCACGAGATCCGACAAATCCCCTGGGAGGACAAACACACCAACGTTAGCGTCCTCGACTAGGCCAACATCCCCAGCATCGAAGCACTGACCACACTCGATCAGCTCCGCTGGGCGGGCCACATTGTCCGCATGCCCCGACACGAGACTCCCAAAGCAAGCGCTCTACTCGGAACTCCTTCACGGCAAACGGGCCAAAGGTGGGCAGAGGAAACGTTACAAGGGACACCCTCAAAGCCTCCCTGATCAAATGTAACATCCCCACCGACACCTGGGAGTCCCTGGCCAAAAGACCAGTCCGCCCGAAGTGGAGGAAGTGCATCCGGGAGGGCGCTGAGCACCTCGAGTCTCGTCGCCGAGAGCGTGCAGAAACCAAGCGCAGGCAGCGGAAGGAGCGTGCGGCAAACCAGTCCCACCCACCCCTTCCCTCAACGTCTATCTGTCCTACCTGTGACAGGGACTGTGGCTCTCGTATTGGACTGTTCAGCCACCTAAGGACTCACTTCAGGAGTGGAAGCAAGTCTTCTCGATTCCGAGGGACTGCCTGTGATGATGATGAAATAGCAGCACTGATCCCTGCAAATTACATGTGAATTACAGAACAGAATAGGCCATCTCGGTCCATCTGCCCAGCCCGACTTCAGAAGCAGCATGCCCAGGTCGTCCATCACTATATCCCTCATATCGAGGTTCTCTCCAAATGTGGGCCTCTTAAAGTTACCGATGTTCTCAACCCCAAACCCCACCCCACACCGGGCTGTCCACTCCAAACATTCACCACCATCCGCAGTTTTACCAAGACCGCCGATTTCCACCTCCGTAACATCGCCCGTCTCCGCCCCTGCCTCAGCTTATCCACTGCTGAAGCCCTCATCCGTGCATTTGTTACCTCCTGACTCGACTATTCCAACGCACTCCTGGCCGGCCTCCCACATTCTACCCTACGTAAACTAGAGGTGATCCAAAACTCGGCTGCCCCGTGTCCTAACTCACACCGAGTCCCGCTCACCCATCACCCCCTGTGCTCACTGCCCCATGTCCTAACTCGCACCGTGTCCCGCTCACCCATCACCCCCTGTGCTCGCTGACCCAGTGTCCTAACTTGCACCAAGTCCCGTTCACCCATCACCCCCTGTGCTTGCTGCCCCGTGTCCTAACTGGCACCCAGTCCCGCTCACCCATCACCCCCTGTGCTCGCTGCCCCGTGTCCTAACTCGCACCAAGTCCCGCTCACCCATCACCCCCTGTGCTCACTGCCCCGTGTCCTAACTCACACCGAGTCCCGCTCACCCATCACCCCCTGTGCTCGCTGACCCAGTGTCCTAACTTGCACCAAGTCCCGTTCACCCATCACTACCTGTGCTCACTGCCCTGTGTCCTAACTCGCACCGAGTCCTGCTCACCCATCACCCCCTGTGCTCACTGCCCCGTGTCCTAACTCGCACCGAGTCCCGCTCATCCATCACCCCCTGTGCTCGCTGCCCCGTGTCCTAACTCGCACCGAGTCCCGCTCATCCATCACCCCCTGTGCTCGCTGCCCCATGTCCTAACTCGCACCGAGTCCCGCTCACCCATCACCCGCTGTGCTCGCTGACCCCGTGTCCTAACTTGCACCACGTCCCGTTCACCCATCACCCCCTGTGCTCGCTGCCCCATGTCTTAACTCGCAACGAGTTCCGCTCACCCATCACCCCCTGTCCTAACTCGCACCGAGTCCCGCTCACCCATCACCCCCTGTGCTTGCTGCCCCATGTCCTAACTCGCACCGAGTCCCGCTCACCCATCCCCATCGTTGCTCGCTGCCCCGTGACCTAATTCGCACCGAGTCCCACTCACCCATCACCCCCTGTGCTCACTGACCCGTGTCCTAACTCGCACCGAGTCCCGCTCACCCATCACCCCCTGTGCTCACTGCCCCCGTGTCCTAACTCGCACCGAGTCCCGCTCACCCATCACCCCCTGTGCTCGCTGCCCCGTGTCCGAACTCACACAAGTCCCGCTCACCCATCACCCCCCGTGCTCCCTGATCTACATTGGCTCCCAGTTATGCAATGCCTCGATTTCAAAATTCTAATCCTTGTTTCCCCCCCACCCCCCGAGCATCCCTGATTATAATCGCTCCACCATCGGTGGCCGTGCCTTCTGTTGCCTGGCCCCCAAGCTCTGGAACTCCCTCCCTAAACCTCTCCGCCTCTCTATCTCTCTCTCTCCTCCTTCAAGACGCTCCTTAAAACCCACCTCTTTGACCATGCTTTCGGTCACCTGCGCTAATTTCTACTTATGTGGCTCGGTGTCAAATTCCTATCGCATAACACTCCTGTGAAGCGCCTTTGGACGTTTCACTACGTTAAAGGCGCTATATAAATACAGGTTGTTGTTGTTGCTGTGTGAAGTCATTCGTGCGTTTCTGCCCGGTCACCTTGCCTCTGCTGCACTTGCGTGCATCCATATTCTTTCCTCCTCCAAGTTTTCAACTCTGCCCCCTCCTTGTCCTTCCCAGCCACATGGTAAATAGCTTCTCGATCGCTGCTCCTAAGAATCTAGACTATCATTAACAAGATCGCCTCTCAGCTTCTGCGGTTCCAGGGATAATTATTGATCCGTTTTACCAATCCATACCAGCCCTCCACGTGTTTGACGCCTTCACGTAAGGTCTCCTCATACACCACCACCCTGATGTTCCAGAACCTTGAGCTTAAAGAACATAAGAAATCGGAGCAGGAGCCGGCCATTCGGCCCCTCGAGCCTGCTCCGCCATTCAATAAGATCATGGCTGATCTGATCATGGACTCAGCTCCACTTCCCCGCCCGCTCCCTTTACTCCCTTATCGCTCAAAAATCTGTCTATCTCCGCCTTAAATATACTCAATGTCCACAGCTCTCTGGGGCAGAGAATTCCACAGATTTACAACCCTCTGAGAAGAAATTCCTCCTCATCTCAGTTTTAAATGGGCGACCCTGTATTCTAAGACCATGCAAGTGGAAATATCTTCTCTGCATCCACCGTGTCGAGCCCCCTAATTATCTTATAAATTTGCATAAGATCACCTCTCATTCTTCTGAACTCCAATGTGTATAGGCCCAACCTCCTCAACCTTTCCTCATAAGTCAACACCCTCAAACCAGAATCAACCGAGTGAACCTTCTCTGAACAGCCTCCAATGCAAGTATATCCCTCTTTAAATACGGAGACCAAAACTGCACGCAGTATGCCAGGTGTGGCCTCACCAATACCCTGTATAACTGTAACAGGACTTCCCTGCTTTTATACTCTATCCCCCTTGCAATAAAGGCCAACATTCCATTTGCCTTCCTGATCACTTGCTGTACCTGCATAGTAACTGCGTGTGTTTCAGGCACAAAGACCCCCAGGTCTCCCTGTCCTGCAACACTTTGCAATTTTTCTCCATTTAAATTACAATTTGCTTTTCTATTATTTCTGCCAAAGTGGATAACTTCACATTTTCCCACATCATACTCCATCTGCCAAATGTTTGCCCACTCACTTAGCCTGTCTATGTCCCTTTGCAGATTCTTTGTGTCCTCTTCACAACTTGCATTTCCCACCCATCTTTGTATCCTCAGCAAACTTGGCTACATTACACTCGGTCCCTTCATCCAATCATCAATATAGGTTGTAAATAGTTGAGGCCCCAGCACCGATCCCTGCGGCACCCCACTAGTCACTGTTTGCCAACCGGAAAATGACCCATTTATCCTGACTCTCTGTTTTCTGTTCGTTAACCAATCCTCTATCCATGCAAATTACCCCCAACCACAGACTTGAGTGTCCATGCCCAACATTAAAAGCTTAGGAAGCAAGTCTTGAGTTACTAGTGCCTTGCACCATCTCACAGCCAATGAAGTTATTTTTTGAACTGCGATCGCTGTTGCAATGTAGGAAACATAATGTTATCTATTTGCTTCAAGCGTTCTTTTCTTAAGAATTCAGAGCAACATATTACCATTAAGAACTAGTTGGTTTATTAGCAAAAGGTTTAAGAATCACACTACACATTACCGGTTCATCTATCGGGCTCACAACCACCTGCCCCATTGTGGATCCCCCGAACCCAACTGGCCGGGGTTTTATTGAGACTTGCGAACATCACGTGACTGGCTAAGCCCCTCCCAACTCAACAGCTCCACCAACCTGTGAGCGCACCCACAGGTGCTTACGTTACATGGGGCAGAAAATTTGCGCACAGCAAGCTCCCACAAACAGCAACATTTTCGATGACGTTGGTTGAGAGATAAATATTGGCCCTAGGACACCGGGGAAATCTCCCCTGCTCTTCTTCGAAATAATGCCGTAGGATTTTTTTTTAAGTTACTGTGTAGTTAGCCTTGTAAGAATCAAGTGATCCAAAACTGAGATGTTGCCAGACTGTGGGAGGCCGAGAAGATTGGAAGGAAGGCCAGGAATTCCAATGTTTTGAGATCCTCGGAAAGAATTAGTTAGGGTCGGAGATGGTGCAGTGTGACTCAAATTCAGTAAGGATAAAAAGGAGGTACAGGAATGTGTAGATCCTTGGTTAAACCACACTAGGAGCACTGTGCGCAGTCTAATCTCCAGGGTATAGGCACGAGAGAGGGGGCAAACAAGATTTATTAGGTATAACATCGCATTTCTGGTATCATTCTATCAGGAAAGATTAAATAGGCTGGGTCTCTTTTCTCTAGAGAAGAGAAGGCTGAGGGGTGACCTAATAGATGACTCTAAGATTATGAAAAGGTTCGATAGGGTAGACGTAGAGAAGATGCTTCCAGGGGTCACACAGTCTCAGGATAAGAGGTCGGCCATTTAGGACTGGGATGAGGAGGAATTTCTTCACTCAGAGGGTGGTGAATCTTTGGGATTCTCTGCCCCAGAGGGCTGTGGAGGCTCAGTCGTTGAGTATATTCAAGGCTGGGATCGATAGAGATTTGGATATTGAGGGAATCAAGGGATATGGGGACAGTGCAGGAAAGTGGAGTTGAGGTCGAAGATCAGCCATGATCTTATTGAATGGAGGAGCAGCTCTCGAGGGGCTGAATGGCCGACTCCTGCTCCTAATTCTTATAACGCTACAAGCTCTCCGCTAGCTCGAGCTAGAGGGCATGATCTTAGAATAAGGGGCCGCCTATTTAAGACAGAGATGAAGAAAAGTTTCTTCTCTCAGAGGGTTGTGAATCTGTGGAATTCTCTGCCTCAGAGAGCAGAGGAAGCTGGGACATTGAATAAATTTGAGACAGAAATAGACAGTTTCTTAATCGATAAGGAAATAAGGGGTTATGGGGAGCGGGCGGGGAAGTGGAGCTGAGTCCATGATCAGATCAGCCATGATCGTATTAAATGGCAGAGCAGACTCAAGGGGCCGAATGGCCTGCTCCTGCTCCTATTTCTTATGTTCTTATGTTAACCCAAAAAGAATTTCTACCACTTAGGGCAAAGCAGTTTGAACACAAGAATATGAGAATTAGGAGCAAGAGCAGGCCTATTATTGAATTATTCAATGGTGGTGCAGACTCAAGGGGCCGAATGGCCTACTCCTGCTCCCAATTCTTATGTTCTTAATCACAACTAGCCCCAGCGTGGCAGTAAACTTTGCAATCTCACTGAGAAAGGTAAATTGATGGCGATTGTGCAAGATGGAAGAAAGGTCCTGTGTAGAGTTGGGGAAGCTCTCCCAGGTTGGGCCCCGAGATACCTTGTTGGGGTGCGTTCGGAGAGCTATAATCGTCCCCTGCCTCAGACCAGACCTGAGGATGTGCGCTTGGCCCTGATCATTAATGCCTGGATAGGGAGAGCTGTCAGTTTCCATCGCAGATATCCCTCACCTGGACGGGCACAAAACCACCCCCCAACAAGAGAACATTCAATCGAGAACGTTTTAGATGGAGCTTGGCGGAGATCACGAATCTCATTTACACTTTCAAATCTAATAATTTCGGAACTCCTTATAGCCCCACAAGGTTGTTCCTTTTCCAGGACAGCCTTGGTCCCAGTACAGCAGTACTGCCTTCCAAATGGCTCAGTTGCTGCAGATCTCAATGTTCCTTTATTTATGCTGTAACTGTTTCTGCTAAGACATTATGTCATCGCCTAACATCACCCTAATACTGTAATATCAGCCTCACGCTCACGTGGCAGTCATGGCTCAGTGGGCAGCACTCTCTCCTCTGGGTCAGAAGGTTGTGAGTTCAAGACCCACGCCAGAGACTTGAGCACAAAATCCAGGCTGACACTCACAGTGCAGTGCTGAGGGAGCACCGCGCTGTCGGAGGGGCAGTGCTGAGGGAGCGCCGCGCTGTCGGAGGGGCGGTGCTGAGGGAGCACCGCGCTGTCGGAGGGGCGGTGCTGAGGGAGCGCCGCGCTGTCGGAGGGGCGGTACTGAGGGAGCGCCGCGCTGTCGAAGGGGCGGTACTGAGGGAGCGCCGCGCTGTCGGAGGGGCGGTACTGAGGGAGCGCCGCGCTGTCGGAGGGGCAGTGCTGAGGGAGCGCCGCACTGTCGGAGGGGCAGTACTGAGGGAGCGCCGCACTGTCGGAGGAGCGGTACTGAGGGAGCGCCGCGCTGTCGGAGGGGCAGTGCTGAGGGAGCACCGCGCTGTCGGAGGAGCGGTACTGAGGGAGCGCCGCGCTGTCGGAGGGGCAGTGCTGAGGGAGCGCCGCGCTGTCGGAGGGGCAGTGCTGAGGGAGCGCCGCGCTGTCGGAGGGGCAGTGCTGAGGGAGCGCCGCGCTGTCGGAGGGGCAGTGCTGAGGGAGCGCCGCGCTGTCGGAGGGGCAGTGCTGAGGGAGCGCCGCGCTGTCGGAGGGGCAGTGCTGAGGGAGCGCCGCGCTGTCGGAGGGGCAGTGCTGAGGGAGCGCCGCGCTGTCGGAGGGGCAGTGCTGAGGGAGCGCCGCGCTGTCGGAGGGGCAGTGCTGAGGGAGCGCCGTGCTGTCGGAGGGGCAGTGCTGAGGGAGCGCCGCGCTGTCGGAGGGGCAGCACGGTACTGAGGGAGCGCCGCACTGTCGGTGGGACGGTGCTGAGGGAGCGCCGCACTGTCGGAGGGGCGGCACTGAGGGAGCACCGCGCTGTCGGTGGGACGGTGCTGAGGGAGTGCCGCACTGTCGGAGGGGCAGTACTGAGGGAGCGCCGCGCTGTCGGAGGGGCAGTACTGAGGGAGTGCTATACAGTCAGAGGTGCCAATTTCAGAGGTGTATCTTTGGAATTCTCTGCCCCAGAGGACTGTGGGTGCTCAGTCGTTGAGTTTATTCAAGACAGAGGTCGATAAATTTGGGGGAATTAAAGGACATGGGGATAATACAGGAAAGTGGAGTTGAGGTCGAAGATCAGCCATGATCGCATTGAATGGCGGAGCGGGGCCGAATGGCCGACTCCTGCTCCTGTTTCTTATGTTACGTTCCTTCAGGTGAGACGTTAAACCGAGGTCCCTTTTGCTCTCTCGGGTAAAAGACCCCATGGTACTATTGGAAGAAGAGCAGGGGAGTTGCCCTGGGCCAATATATGTATCTCAATCAACATTGCGGAAACAGAATATCCGGTCATTATCTCATCGCTGCTTGTGGGAGCTTGCTGTGCGCAAACTGTCTGCCGCGTTTCCCACATTGCAACCGGGACTACACTCCAAAGCGTCATTGGCTGCGGAGTGCTGGCAGACGTGCTGGGGTTGCGAATAACGCTGTACAAATGCACGTCTTTCTTGTGCGAGTCTTTGCGCCTCTCCCTGAACCGGTAAACCAGGACGGAGGCCACGCACCCCGTATTTACCAACAGGAACCAGTTGGCTCTTGGGATGAAAAATGAAGCAGCTTTTGGTGCCGATTTGTTGCCACAAAGAGGGCGCAGCGTGACGCTGGACCCGTGTGCCTTGTTCCTCCCGACCTCTCACCCCCGCCCCGGCACCTTGTACAAACGGGAACTTGGCGCTGTCGCTACCGGGTCCCCGGCTCACCCCCCCCGTGGATTTGCAAGCCGCTCCACACCCAAAGTCGCGTCCAACCGCCCGCGCGTGGCGCGCGCCCCCCGGCGGCGAGCTCGATGCCCGCGGTCGACGTGGCACAGTTTCAAACGGGGTTTGCGGGGTACACCTATTCATTTCCCCACCACCGCCCCCGATCTCCCCCTCCCCCACCCCTCTCCTCCCCGCCCCGCGTGCCCTGCGTATTTACTGGCACCGTCTCACGACCCTCTACTGCTCCAAGCACCTCCCCCACCCACCCCCCCCGCCCAGCGTTTCCGATGCAGAATGGCATAAGCACCCCCATAAACGGGACGGCTTACCCCAACCAGAATGTGGGGTTTAAAATAAGCCGTCTCGGACTGAGGCGTCTTAAAAAAATATCCTTTTGCATTCCCACAAGGCTGACATCACGAGGGTAGGTGAAACCCTTATTCCATTGATTCAACGGCTGCTTCTCCTCGGTGCCTGCCGTCTGATTTAACCTTATTAATATCCCTGAAAGCTATCTCTCGACAGAATAGCTCTCCGCCAGACTGGCTGTGTCTCGGTTTCAGGAATTCGCCCATTTTTTTTTTTTTTCGTACCCTCCCGACTGAAATCATTCACCCCGGCAGCCAATCCAGTCCCACTTCTTTCTTCAAAATCTCTCTCGCTCTCGTCACCTACGCATTTGCAGACTGGTCCCCCTTTTTTTTTCCCCCTCCCCTCCCCTTTGCAAGGACATCTTGGAGCAGATGTTACGAGCAGCCGACCAGATAACTTCTGCATCTTGCCCTGCTCTCTCTCTCTCTCTCTCTCTCTCTTCCCCTCCCCCCGGGCGACACAGCACCCCTCCGCCCCCCTGCTCCCCGGACACAACCCCGCTGCCCTGCCTCAGTTAACGGTTAACGCCGCCGGCTCAGTTGCAAGTCTCCGAATCGCTCCACCTTCCTTCCTTCCTTCCCCACCCACCCCCCCCTCCCTCCACCTTCCTTCCTTCCTTCCTTCCCCACCCCCCCTCCCTCCACCTTCCTTCCTTCCCCCCCTCCCTCCCTCCACACAACCCAGCCTCGCATTTTCGACCTCACTCGCCCACCAACACCACCACCACCACTCTGCCCTGCCCCCCTGCACAGGATCTTGTGCGCTGCAAGCCATCCACAACCTCCTCGGCACACAGCCCCCACAACCACCCCCGGCGGTCCGCGTCTGCCTTCGCCGGTCAAGAAATCCAGCGATAAATCGTGCTGATACCACACGCTGTATCTGCTCCTTGATGCTGGGCTAAAAAAAAAAATTCCCCTCCTGCAACGCACAGCACACCAGGCAGACCATGTATAAAAGGAGGCTGGCTTTTTGTCTCTCTGTCTCTCTCTGTGTCTCTGCACACACACACACACACACACACACATATATATATCTATTTCTTGTAAGTTTGCTGACACATACACACACAGCTCAAATGCAAATGCACGTTTTTGCAAAGAGGCTATATAAGAGATGTCTTTGCATTTTACCTGCGCTGTTGTGCTTGTTCTTAAGGGCAGCTAGCTGCTGTTGCTGCTGGTGGTGGTGGTGGTGGTGGTGCTGATGCTGATGGTGCTGGTGCTGATGCTGATGCTACCATCGCCTCGAACAGCCCTCGATACTGACTCTCCCAACATCAAACATACCACCTCCTCCCAGGCAGCGTCACCTCCCTGCCGACGAATCACACCGCCTCCAACGCACACAAACGAAAAAACCCCCTGCTTGTCAGACAGCAGCCCCGACCAATTGTAGCTCAGCAAACACCACACACACAAAAAAGATTGCAGATGATTGACACAAGGGCTGGGCCAGCCAGCCAATCGGGCAGCGCGCACGGGACCAGCGCAGCAGCGGCCCCAATCACAAGCGCGATTTTGGTGGCCCGGGGAGGCGGCCGCTAATGGGCGCGGCGGTGCTTGCGGCCCCGAGTCTTGTGCCCTGGCTGGAGCGATCTCCACGTCCAAGGGACCCCCCCCCCCGCCCCCACTTGCCCTGCTCGCTTTGCTCCCGTCCACGGGGTTGCATTCAACAAGGTCTGCAGTGAGGTCTTCAGCGGCAATTCAACCAGGAGGGTGCACAAATCCAAATGTGATCGACACAGCAAGCTCCAGGACCAAATGCAGGCTGCGACAATTCCGAGCCAGCTCAGGACTGGGAGTGTTCAGGAGGCTCCTCGTCTATTGATTGAGTGATCGGCAGTTCCATGCACAAGTTGCATTGGAATTTACGACGCGGAATATTTGGATTTGGGATTTTTTTTTCAATATCGCACCATTTCCAACACCACCACCGGACGTCCCAAAGCGATTTACAGCCAATGGAATACTTTTGGACTGTAGTTACTGTTGTAACGCGGCAGCCAATTTGCGCACAGCAAGCTCCCACAAACAGCAATGTGATCATGACCAGATAATCTGTTTGATTGAGGGATAAATATTGGCCCCAGAACAGCGGGGATAACTCCCCTGCTCGTCTTCAAAATAGTGCCATGGGATCTTTTACGTCCACCTGAGAGGGCAGGCGGGGCCTCGGTTTAACGTCTCATCCAAAGGATGGCTCCTCCGACAGTGCTGCCCTTCCCACAGTGCAATGCTCCGACAGTGCGGTACTCCCTCAGTACTGCCCCTCCGACAGTGCGGCGCTCCCTCAGTACCGCCCCTGCGACAGTGCGGCGCTCCCTCAGTACCGCCACTCCGACAGTGCGGCGCTCCCTCAGTACCGCCCCTCCGACAGTGCGGCTCTCCCTCAGTACCGCCCCTCCGACAGTGCGGCGCTCCCTCAGTACAACTCCTCCGACAGTGCGGCGCTCCCTCAGTACAACTCCTCCGACAGTGCGGCTCTCCCTCAGTACTGCCCCTCCGACAGTGCGGCTCTCCCTCAGTACAACTCCTCCGACAGTGCGGCGCTCCCTCAGTACTGCGCCTCTGACAGTGTGGCACTCCCTCAGTACTGCCCCTCCGACAGTGCGGCGCTCCCTCAGTACTGCCCCTCCGACAGTGCGCCGCTCCCTCAGTACTGCCCCTCCGACAGTGCGGCGCTCCCTCAGTACTGCCCCTCCGACAGTGCGCCGCTCCCTCAATACTGCCCCTCCGACAGTCCGCCGCTCCCTCAGTACTGCCCCTCCGACAGTGCAGCGCTCCCTCAGTACTGGCCCTCCGACAGTGCGGCGCTCCCTCAGTACTTCCCCTCCGACAGTGCGGCGCTCCCTCAGTACTGCCTCTCCGACAATGCGGCGCTCCCTCAGTACTGCCCCTCCGACAGTGCGGCGCTCCCTCAGTACTGCCCCTCCGACAGTGCGCCGCTCCCTCAGTACTGCCCCTCCGACAGTGCGGCGCTCCCTCAGTACTGCCCCTCCGACACAGCTCCGCTCCCTCAGTACTGCCCCTCCGACAGTCCGGCGCTCCCTCAGTACTGCCCCTCCGACAGTGCGGCGCTCCCTCAGCACTGCCCCTCCGACAGTGCGGCTCTCCCTCAGTACAACTCCTCCGACAGTGCAGCGCTCCCTTAGTACTGCGCCTCTGACAGTGCGGCACTCCCTCAGTACTACCCCTCCGATTGTGTGGCGCTCCCTCAGCACCGCCCCTCCGACAGTGCAGCTGTCCCTCAGTACTACCCCTCCGATTGTGCGGCGCTTCCTCAGTACCGTCCCTCCGACAGTGCGGCGCTCCCTCAGTACCGCCCCTCCGACAGTGCGGCGCTCCCTCAGTACAGCCCCTCCGACAGTGCGGCACTCCCTCAGTACTGCCCCTCCGACAGTGCGGCGCTCCCTCAGTACTGCCTCTCCAACAGTGCACCGCTCCCTCAGTACTGCCCCTCCGACAGTGCGCCGCTCCCTCAGCACTGCCCCTCCGACAGTGCGGCGCTCCCTCAGTACTGCCCCTCCGACAGTCTGGCGCTCCCTCAGTACTGCCCCTCCGACAGTGCGGCGCTCCCTCAGTACTGCCCCTCCGACAGTGCGGCGCTCCCTCAGCACTGCCCCTCCGACAGTGCGGCGCTCCCTCAGTACTGCCCCTCCGACAGTGCGGCGCTCCCTCAGCACTGCCCCTCCGACAGTGCGGCGCTCCCTCAGCACTGCCCCTCCGACAGTGCGGCGCTCCCTCAGTACTGCCCCTCCGACAGTGCGCTGCTCCCTCAGTACTGCCCCTCCGACAGTCCGGCGCTCCCTCAGTACCCCCCCTCCGACAGTGCGGCGCTCCCTCAGCACTGCCCCTTCGACAGTGCGGCTCTCCCTCAGTACCGCCCCTCCGACAGTGCGGCGCTCCCTCAGTACTGCCCCTCCGACAGTGCGGCGCTCCCTCAGTACTGCCCCTCCGACAGTCCGGCGCTCCCTCAGTACCCCCCCTCCGACAGTGCGGCGCTCCCTCAGTACTGCCCCTCCGACAGTGCGGCGCTCCCTCAGAACCGCCCCTCCGACAGTGCGGCGCTCCCTCAGAACCGCCCCTCCGACAGTGCGCCGCTCCCTCAGCACAGCCCCTCCGACAGTGCGGCGCTCCCTCAGCACTGCCCCTCCGACAGTGCGGCGCTCCCTCAGTACTGCCACTCCGACAGTGCGGCGCTCCCTCAGTACCGCCCCTCCGACAGTGCGGCTCTCCCTCAGTACCGCCCCTCCGACAGTGCGGCGCTCCCTCAGTACAACTCCTCCGACAGTGCGGCGCTCCCTCAGTACAACTCCTCCGACAGTGCGGCTCTCCCTCAGTACTGCCCCTCCGACAGTGCGGCTCTCCCTCAGTACAACTCCTCCGACAGTGCGGCGCTCCCTCAGTACTGCGCCTCTGACAGTGTGGCACTCCCTCAGTACTGCCCCTCCGACAGTGCGGCGCTCCCTCAGTACTGCCCCTCCGACAGTGCGCCGCTCCCTCAGTACTGCCCCTCCGACAGTGCGGCGCTCCCTCAGTACTGCCCCTCCGACAGTGCGCCGCTCCCTCAATACTGCCCCTCCGACAGTCCGCCGCTCCCTCAGTACTGCCCCTCCGACAGTGCAGCGCTCCCTCAGTACTGGCCCTCCGACAGTGCGGCGCTCCCTCAGTACTTCCCCTCCGACAGTGCGGCGCTCCCTCAGTACTGCCTCTCCGACAATGCGGCGCTCCCTCAGTACTGCCCCTCCGACAGTGCGGCGCTCCCTCAGTACTGCCCCTCCGACAGTGCGCCGCTCCCTCAGTACTGCCCCTCCGACAGTGCGGCGCTCCCTCAGTACTGCCCCTCCGACACAGCTCCGCTCCCTCAGTACTGCCCCTCCGACAGTCCGGCGCTCCCTCAGTACTGCCCCTCCGACAGTGCGGCGCTCCCTCAGCACTGCCCCTCCGACAGTGCGGCTCTCCCTCAGTACAACTCCTCCGACAGTGCAGCGCTCCCTTAGTACTGCGCCTCTGACAGTGCGGCACTCCCTCAGTACTACCCCTCCGATTGTGTGGCGCTCCCTCAGCACCGCCCCTCCGACAGTGCAGCTGTCCCTCAGTACTACCCCTCCGATTGTGCGGCGCTTCCTCAGTACCGTCCCTCCGACAGTGCGGCGCTCCCTCAGTACCGCCCCTCCGACAGTGCGGCGCTCCCTCAGTACAGCCCCTCCGACAGTGCGGCACTCCCTCAGTACTGCCCCTCCGACAGTGCGGCGCTCCCTCAGTACTGCCTCTCCGACAGTGCACCGCTCCCTCAGTACTGCCCCTCCGACAGTGCGCCGCTCCCTCAGCACTGCCCCTCCGACAGTGCGGCGCTCCCTCAGTACTGCCCCTCCGACAGTCTGGCGCTCCCTCAGTACTGCCCCTCCGACAGTGCGGCGCTCCCTCAGTACTGCCCCTCCGACAGTGCGGCGCTCCCTCAGCACTGCCCCTCCGACAGTGCGGCGCTCCCTCAGTACTGCCCCTCCGACAGTGCGGCGCTCCCTCAGCACTGCCCCTCCGACAGTGCGCTGCTCCCTCAGTACTGCCCCTCCGACAGTCCGGCGCTCCCTCAGTACCCCCCCTCCGACAGTGCGGCGCTCCCTCAGCACTGCCCCTTCGACAGTGCGGCTCTCCCTCAGTACCGCCCCTCCGACAGTGCGGCGCTCCCTCAGTACTGCCCCTCCGACAGTGCGGCGCTCCCTCAGTACTGCCCCTCCGACAGTCCGGCGCTCCCTCAGTACCCCCCCTCCGACAGTGCGGCGCTCCCTCAGTACTGCCCCTCCGACAGTGCGGCGCTCCCTCAGAACCGCCCCTCCGACAGTGCGGCGCTCCCTCAGAACCGCCCCTCCGACAGTGCGCCGCTCCCTCAGCACAGCCCCTCCGACAGTGCGGCGCTCCCTCAGCACTGCCCCTCCGACAGTGCGGCGCTCCCTCAGTACTGCCCCTCCGACAGTGCGGCGCTCCCTCAGCACTGCCCCTCCGACAGTGCGGCGCTCCCTCAGTACCGCCCCTCCGACAGTGCGGCGCTCCCTCAGCACTGCCCCTCCGACAGTGCGGCGCTCCCTCAGCACTGCCTTGGGAGTGTCGGCCTAGACTCTTTTGTGCTCAAATCTCTGGAGTGGGGCTCGCACCCACAACCTTCCCACTCAGAGACGAGGGCGCTGGCCAGTGAACGACGGCCAACAATTCCATTTCGTCCCAGCAGCGGCGCGAAAGCGTTTGATTGAGCGGCATGAGAGAAAATGTATTTCCTCTGGCGTTGGGAGCAGCTGGAGTTAAAATGGAGTCTCTCTTTCAAAATGGAGTCAGCAGCACTTGTTCCCTCTGAGCTGTAAGCCGGCTCGTTTGTTCTGCGGTTCAGCCCGGACGCTTTGTAGTCGATGCTAGCCAAACATGGCCAAAGATGTCGCAGATACACCAGGCTGACGCAAAGTAGAAAAGCCTTCACTGAGCGGCGGAGTGATTGGCACGCTTGTGTTCTTCATCAGAAACAATCAAACAAGCACAAGCTTCAGAGGGCTTTGCACGGATTGAAAGAGTTCCATCGACATCTTCAGCTCAGGCTTGGAGGTTTGAACCATGTGCGTTGAGAATCGCTTCACCCCGCTTGCAGCGCAAAGGTCCAGAAGTCAACCTCGCACTCAAAGTCCTGCCAATTACCAAGCAGCGCTGTTCCAAAACCCACAAATTAACCCCTGCAGATAGCTCCCATTAGGACTGTGCTTTGAATGTCAGTCATGGCTCAGTGGGCAGAGAGGAGGATTCCCCTGGTGGGGAAATCTAGAACTGCGGGGGGCGCTGTTTCAGAATAGGAGGTCGCCCATTTAAGACGGGGATGAGGAGGAATTTCTTCTCGTGAATCTGTGGAATTCTCTGCCCCCAGAGAGCTGTGGAGGCTGGGTCATTGAATATATTCAAGGTGGAGACAGACAGATTTTTGAGCGATAAGGGGTTATGGGGAGCGGGCAGGGGAAGTGGAGCTGAGTCCATGATCGGATCAGCCATGATCGTATTGAATGGCGGAGCAGGCTCGAGGGGCCGAATGGCCGGCTCCTGCTCCTATTTCTGATGTTCCTTTGTCGAATGGATACACTGAAGAGTTTGTGCACTCGACATTCTCATTGGGTTCAGTGTGACAGGCAACCGCAATATCTGTCGGCTGTGGCTCAGTGGACAGCACACTCGCCTCTGAGTCAGAAGGTTGTGGGTTCAAGTCCCACTCCAGGGACTTGAGCACAGAAATCTAGGCTGATACTCCCAGTGCAGTACTGAGGGAGCGCCGTACTGTCGGAGGGGCAGTAGTGAGGGAGCACCGCGCTGTCGGAGGGGCAGTACTGAGGGAGCGCCGCACTGTCGGAGGGACAGTACTGAGGGAGCGGCGCACTGTCGGAGGGGCAGTAGTGAGGGAGCACCGCGCTGTTGGAGGGGCAGTACTGAGGGAGCGGCGCACTGTCGGAGGGGCAGTACTGAGGGAGCGGCGCACTGTCGGAGGGGCAGTACTGAGGGAGCGGCGCACTGTCGGAGGGGCAGTACTGAGGGAGCACCGCACTGTCGAAGGGGCAGTACTGAGGGAGCGCCGCACTGTCAGAGGGGCAGTACTGAGGGAGCGCCGCACTGTCGGAGGGGCAGTACTGATGGAACGCCACATTGTCGGAGGGGCGGTACTGAGGGAGAGGTGCCATCTTTTTAATGAGAGGTCAAAACAAGACCCCGTCTGCTCTCTCTCAGTTGTAGGTAAAAGATCCCACGGCCACTATTTCAAAGAAGAGCAGGGGAGTTATCCCTGGTGTCCTGGAGCAATATTTATCCCTCAATCAAAAAAAAATCATTATCACATTGCTGTTTGTGGGAGCTTGCTGTGCGCAAATTGGCTGCTGCACTTCCCACATTACAACAGTGACTACACTCCAAAACGTACTTCATTGGCTGTAAAGCGCTTTGAGACGTCCGGTGTTTTTGATAGGCGCTATATAAATCCAGGTCTTTCTTATAATTGGGTCTTGTGTACTGTACAGACCGTGGTCTTAATACGCCTTGGGGTTTGGGAGGGACTCCCGCTCTTGATCGCAATCCATGGAGGCCTGTTGGCTTCTGTGTGGACAAAGCTGTAGTGATACCCGCCCTCCTGTATGGCTCAGAGACATGGACCATGTACAGCAGACACCTCAAGTCGCTGGAGAGATACCACCAACGATGTCTCCGCAAGATCCTGCAAATCCCCCTGGGAGGACAGACGCACCAACGTTAGCGTCCTCGACCAGGCCAACATCCCCAGCATCGAAGCACTGACCACACTCGACCAGCTCCGCTGGGCGGGGCCACATTGTCCGCATGCCCCCAGACACGAGACTCCCAAAGCAAGCGCTCTACTCGGAACTCCTTCACGGCAAATGAGCCCCATGTGGGCAGAGGAAACGTTACAAGGGACCACCCTCAAAGCCTCCCTGATAAAGTGCGACATCCCCCACCGACACCTGGGAGTCCCTGGCCCAAAGACCAGTCCACCCTAAGTGGAGGAAGTGCATCCGGGAGGGCGCTGAGCACCTCGAGTCTCGTCGCCGAGAGCGTGCAGAAACCAAGCGCAGGCAGCGGAAGGAGCGTGCGGCAAACCAGTCCCACCCTCCCCTTCCCTCAACCACTGTCTGTCCCACCTGTGACAGGGACTGTGGTTCCTGTATTGGACTGTTCAGCCACCTAAGGACTCGTGTTTAGAGTGGGAGCAAGTCTTCCTCGCTTCCGAGGGACTGCCTACGATGATGGACAGGGTTGGACCCGATGCCGCAACTATTTATTCGCCTGTTGCCGCCGTCCTGGTGAACCTCTGCGCCAGCCAAGACGGGCCGATCCAGGCCGGACCTGAGCACCCTGCCACCAATCCCGTCTGACAATCCCGGCGGCCATTTCCGGTCCGTCGCTGAAGCCCTTCAGCGACCTCCCCTCGGCCTCGACCACCGGCGGCGAAATGCTGGGAGGAACGGCGACGTACAACAACAACAACTCCCATTTATATAGCGCCTCTGACGTGGTGAAACGTCCCCAAGGCGCTCCGCAGCGGCGTTACAAGGCAAAACAAATCAATTCAACTCCGAGCCGCGTAAGAAACATTGCGTGTGAGCATAAGCTGGGTCAAAGAGGGAGGTTTTACGGAGCGTCTTGAAGGAGGAGAGAGAGGCGGGGAGGTTTAGGGAGGGAGTTCCAGAGCTTGGGGCCCAGGCAGCTGAAGGCAGGGCCACCGATGGTGGAGCGATTATGATCAGGGATGCTCCAGAGGGCAGAATTGGAGGAATGGAATGGATTCCTTGCAGAGGACCCCACAGGACAACCTGAAGGATCAAAGCTCCCTCGCAACCAGTGGACAACCATCGACCGCCTCAGATGGTCGATGTTGCCTTCTCCATCGGTGGAAGATTAAAGCACACTCCATCGTACGACTGTGGAGCTCCTAATCAGACCCTGGAGCACATCGTTTGAGCACTGCCCTCAGGAGGGAATTCACAGGCAGCCTGCACGATATCCACGCTGTTACACCGGGAGCTTGGGCCTGGATACCCGACCGCGATATCGACGTTTGATTTGCTTTGCGACTCCCGTACGGAAGAAACAGTGTGGTGGGGTATTTAAAATTAACACTCAACCCCAGCTCTGGGTTCGACGATTCAAGAGAACTTGATTCACACCGGTGGGGAGATCGCTTGCTGTCTGCAGCCAGGCTTCTCCGATGATACACAAAGTTCCAGGCAATAAGAACATAAGAAACAGGAGCAGGAGTCGGCCATATGGCCCCTCGAGCCTGCTCCGCCATTTAATACGATCATGGCTGATCCGATCATGGACTCAGCTCCACTTCCCCGTCCGCTCCCCTTGTCCCCTTATCAGTTAAGAAACTCTATCTCTGTCTTAAACTTATTCAATGTCCCAGCTTCAACAGCTCTCTGAGGCAGCGAATTCCACAGATTTACAACCCTCTGAGAGAAGAAATTCCTCCTCATCTCAGTTTTAAATGGGCGGCCCCTCATTCTAAGACCATGCCCCCTAGTTCTAGTCTCCCCCATCAGTGGAAACATCCTCTCTGCATCCACCTTGTCGAGCCCCCTCATAATCTTATACGTTTCGATAAGATCACCTCTCATTCTTCTGAATTCCAATGAGTAGAGGCCCAACCTCCTCAACCTTTCCTCATAAGTCAACCCCCTCATCTTCGGAATCAACCGAGCGAACCATCGCTGAACTGCCTCCAAAGCAAGTGTATCCTTTCGCAAATGATGGATATTGTCATGTATGTAACCACAATGTAACACCACTGTATTATTGTATACACTCAACCTAGATGCACACCTTGACCACAAGGGGGTGAACTTGTGGGAGACACTCCTTACCTGATCACACAGGTATAAAAAGGGAGGTCCCACGCAGGGTCATCGTCTTTGGAGCCCTGTGAATAAAGAGTTGAGGTCACAGAGTGACCTTGTCCCCAGAATGTGCCTCGTGTGGTTTCATGCTGTAGAGTAAGGACTTTACACATGTCAGCCTCGTGTCCGACCCCTTGCCATAATTTGATTGGCCTAAATCCCGCGTGCACAGTGGCTGGGTGGTTCCCGCGTCACGTAATCACGTCTTTTTACACAAATCTCGCGGAACGTTGTGTACCGCCTCCGTTGCCAGAAGAAGCGTGTGACTGATGTGACCACGATCTGTTGTTGCGACCACGGCCCCTTGCTCAGGCCAGATGGTATCCTGTTAACATTTGACTGCTGCTACCCCGTTGTTCTGCATTCCCGCCCCCCCTCCGCCCCCACCCCCGTGGTTCAATCCCCAAGCCACACAGCTCACATCCGCTGGTCATTGCAAAGTCAACATGTTATTCCTAACGGTACCTCAACTGCCCATCTTGAGCCACCTAAAAAGCTGACCGCTGCAAAAAGACTATTGAGCTCATTTGAGTCCCGCGACCCATTCGTAACCCTTTAATTATAGCAGAGCAGGAAAGCCCCACATCAGGGAACGCCTTGGAACAAGACCCCCAGTCCTCGGGGTTAGAGCGGGAAGGTGGAGTTGAGATGCAAGATCAGCCATGGTCTTCTTGAATGGCGGGGCCAGCCCCAACCTGTGAGACACCATCAGCGGCAGGTCGGGGCCACAAAAGGAGCGGTGAGCGGCCTCTGGGCAGTGTGGCGGTTACCGCGGCAAGGTACAGTGCGAGACGGTGCAGGAGGCGATGGCAGCGAAGAGTGATGTCACCAAGGTCCAGGTCGGTGATTGGAGCGTGGGCAGGTTACAGCAGGAGCGGCGAGAGATTGTAGAGCGACGTGATCGGGGCCCGGGAGAGGCGCGAGTTCAGGGCCCAGAAGAGGCGAGGGCCCAGGGGCAGCACGGGCCCAGCCCACACTGTGCGATATATGTGTTCGAGGGAGCATCTATGATGATGATGAATGGCGGGGCAGGTTTGAGGGGCCGAATGGCCTGCTCCTGCTCCTAATTCTTATGTTCTGGTCAACGCTTCCAGCAGAAAAGCCCAGAACATTAAGAACGAGGCCTGGCTTACTCGTGGTGAATAGAAAGAGGCTGTCTTGTCACCTCTCTCGGGACACCCAGAGTACTTTGCAGCCAATATTCTTAGACGCACAGTCACTGTTGTTATTTCTGAATCGCAAATGAGATGAACAACTCATTAATCTGTGACTGGTGGTGGCTGAGCGAAGAACATTGGCTGGGACACCAAGAGACGTCCCGAAGGTCCTCGTACTGCCATGGATTTTGCTCGCGTCCACCTCAACAGGCAGACGGGGCCCGGGTTTAACTCCTCATGTCAATGATTGCGTTTCTGGTAACGCTGCGCTCCCTCAATACTGCAGTGCAGTGCGAGCTTCGATTCTACGCTCCAACCCTGGAGCGGGTCGCTTTGAGGGAACGGCCAACCATTCCCGTGGTTAAGGTGACTTTCTGGTCAAGCTATGGCTCCTCCGGTGAGATCCACACTCTGGTCTTCAGTCTGGGCACCACACCTTAGGGAGGATACATTGGCCTTGGAGGGAGTGCTGCGTAGGTTTACCGGAATGAACAGGTACAGAAAATAATCAAAAAGGCTAATGGAATGCTGGCCTTTATATCGAGAGAACTAGAATACATCATCATTGTTATGTATGTAAACACTACCAATGTGTAAGACTTGCCACAAGGGGGCGCACCTGTGGGAGACCCAAGGGTCACCTGCACACCCTGGGCAAGCAGGTATAAAAGGCAGTCTACCATGCTGCGTCTTCACTGTGGAGTTACAATAAAAAGACCAAGGTCACAACAGTTTGAGCTTACGATATACAGTCTTGTGGAGCTATTCTAAACGTAATAATCATCATAGGCGGTCCCTCGGAATCGAGGAAGACTTGCTTCCACTCTTAACATGAGTTCTCAGGTGGCTGAACAGTCCAATACGAGAGCCACAGTCCTTGTCACAGGTGGGACAGACAGTGGTTGAGGGAAGGGGAGGGTGGGACTGGTTTGCCGCACGCTCCTTCCGCTGCCTGCGCTTGGTTTCTGCATGCTCTCGGTGACGAGACTCGAGGTGCTCAGCGCCCTCCCGGATGCACTTCCTCCACTTAGGGCGGACTGGTCTATGGACAGGAACTCCCAGGTGTCGGTGGGGATGTCGCACTTTATCAGGAAGGCTTTGAGGGTGGTCCCTTGTAACGTTTCCTCTGCCCACTTTTGGCTCGTTTGCTGTGAAGGAGTTCCGAGTAGAGCGCTTACTTTGGGAGTCTCGTGTCGGGGCATGCAGACAATGTGGCCCACGCAACGGAGCTGATCGAGTGTGGTCAGTGCTTCGATGCTGGGGATGTTGACCTAGTCGAGGACGCTAACGTTGGTGCGTCTGTCCTCCCAGGGGATTTGTAGGATCTTGCGGAGACATCGTTGGTGGTATTTCTCCAGTAACTTGAGGTGTCTACTGTACATGGTCCATGTCTCTGAGCCAGACAGGAGGGCGGGTATCACTACAGCCCTGTAGACCATGAGCTTGGTGGCAGTTTTGAGGGCCTAATCTTCAAAGTTATGTTGCAGCTGCACAAAGCCCTGGTTATCCCACAGCTGGTGCACTGTGAGCAGTTCTGAGCACCACACCTTCGGGAGGATATATTGGCCTTGGAGGGAGTGCAGCATAGGTTCACCAGAATGTTACCCGCACTCCAAGGGTTCAGTTACGAGGAGAGATTACACAAACTAGGGTCTTATTTCCTATAATTCAGCAGGTTAAGAGGCGATCTGATGGAAGTTTTCAGGATATTGCAGGGGTAGATCGACAGGCCCCAAGTTTCCACACGCGGCGAAAAAGGCGCCCCTCAGAGCTGGGCGCCTGTTTTTTCGCGCCGAAAACGGCGCCTGAAAAAAATCGCGGTATTCTCGAGCTCCTTGCAGCTCGATGGCTGCTTGGCGCGGCGCACAGGGGGCGGAGCCTACCACTCGCGCCGATTTTGTAAGTAGGAGGGGGCGGGTACAATTTAAATGAGTTTTCTTGGTGCCGGCAACCCTGCGCGTGCGCGTCGGAGTGTTCGCCCCCGCGCAGTCTGAAGTAAACATTGGCACTCGGCCATTTTTAATGGTGCTGCAGAAAAAGTGAAAATTTGTTTATTGAACCCTTGCAAAGGCTTGCACTTTAATTTTCTTGATATTTCTGTGTGTGAGGGAGTGCTTTTAGCAGCACTGCTGAATAAATCACCTGCTGAATTAATGTTGGCTCTTTAACCAGTGTTACTGCAGCAACTGTGCATTTTAATTCAGCCTTTACAACTCGTTACCGTTTCAATCTCCACCACTCATTCTGTAATTAAAGATAGACTGCGATAAACGGGACACATGCACTTGTTTGAGACTATTCAAATTCTTTGTCGCTGTTCAATTTTTAACATTTTTTAATAAAACCACATTGTACCTTCCACGATCAGCACTGAGGCTGCTTGCTGCTTCTTGCCCCTGCCGTCGGGACCGCTGCCTGAAAGGCCTGCCTGAAGCACTTTCACATAGGTAGGAACATGGTTTATTTAGTCTTTTCTTTGCTTATAAATTTTTATTCAGGTTGGATTTATTTGTATAATATTTGTATACGTATAACTAAGGATTGATTGTAGAATTTAATGACTTCCCTTCCCCCCCCCCCTCCTCGCCCCCCCCCCCATTTTTTAATGTGTAGACAAGTTTTTTCGAGCGGACAAAAATATTCACTTGCTCCATTCTAAGTTAGTTTGGAGTACGTTTTCACTGTGGAAACTTTCAAATCAGGCGTCAGTGGCCGGACACGCCCCCTTTTGGAAAAAAAAATTCTGTTCCAAAGTGAAACTGTTCTACCTGACTGGAACTGCAGAAAACTTAAATGTGGAGAATTGCGATTTCGAAGATACTCCGTTCTCCACCAGTTGCTCCTAAAAATCAGGAGCAAATCATGTGGAAACTTGGGGCCACAGAAACTACTGCCGCTGGTTGGGGAGTCCGGGACGAGGGGCACAGTCTGAAAATTAGAGCCAGGCCTTTCAGGAGTGAAGTTGTGAAACATTTCTACACACACAGGGTGGGAGAGGTTTGGAACTCTCTTCCACAAACGGCAATCGATGCTGGCTCAATTGTTAATTGTAAATCGGAGATTGATGGCTTTCTGTTAACCCAAGGGATTTAGGGACATGGGCCAAAGGCGGGGAGATGGAGTTAGGTCACAGATTAGCCACGATCTCATCGAATGGCGGAGCAGGCTCGAGGGGCTGAATGGCCTCCTCCTGCTCCTGTAAACCCGAGTTTGTTCTTTCCCGAATATCAAAGTAAATGCTGCAAGATCCATGTGGGTCAATCAGCGGTCCTTGAAAGAAAGTAAGACTTGGCTTTCTATAGCGCCTTTTATGACCACCAGACGTCTCAAAGCGCTTTACAGCCAATGAAGTACTTTTGGAGTTGTCATGTGTGTACTTTTGCGATCACTAGCCACTAGATGGCATCACTGTTGGAGGCCATTGGGCTGCACGCATGTGTGTGCAGCCCAAGTATAAAATTGTATATTAGTCACTTTGGGCCTTAATAAAGGCAGAGCCAAGGTCATACCTCTTGGAGTTAAACAGTACTCAGTCTAACAGTTATTTCATACACAACATTTGGTGACGAAGCAACAAGAATCTTTGCATGCAAAAATGAGCACAATTGGATTGTTGGATTGGAAGGAGAAGATTGGACAGACTTGGTGAGCTGTTTGAGCCAGTTCTCCGTGGCCAACAAAATGGAGGAGGTTGGTGACACAGATCGGCGCTGGGTGGTGTTCCTCACGGTTTGCGGTCCAAAAATTTATGTCTGATAAAGAATCTACTCCTGCCTGTGAGTCCAACAGAGAAAGACGTATGAAGAATTGTGTACACTGGTACAGGTCCACCTTAAGCCAGACGAAGGCATCATCATCTCGAGATACAGATTTTACTCGCACGTTCGCTCAGAGGGCCAGAATGCGGCGGAATTCATTGCAGACCTGAGACGACTAGCGGGACCGTGTAAGTTCGGGGCTGTGTTGGCTGACATGCTGCGGGACTTCTTTGTAATCGGCATCAACCACGAGGTGATCCTGCGTAAACTACTGGCGGTGGAGACGTTGGACTTGAACAGGGCCATCACGATCGCTCAGTCACCGCGTGACGAGGGATAGGAGCAGATATCAGTGAAAAATTGAAACTCGGCAAGCACTGTTAATATCATTGATTCGGCGTTCGGCAGAGCAGCACATGGCATGGCCTACCCGACTGCGAAACCTGTGGCTGCCCAAAGTCCGCCAGCGGCAAAGCATCCGATTTCATTTGTTGGCGTTGTGGGGGAAATCACCGGCACCAGCAGTGCCGATTTAAGCAATATAGTTGCAAAGGCTGTCTGAGACTGGGGCATCTCCAGCGCAAGTCTCCGCAGACGAGCAAGCGTGCTGCGACACACCACATGGAGGATGATGGTCAGACTAGCGCGGATCTGGATACGCAATCCGAGATACCAGAGGAGGAAGTGTATGGACTGTACTCGTTCCTAACTAAGAGCAAACCGATAATGATCAACGTGAAATTTAATGGGATGCCGGTATCGATGGAACTGGACATGGGGGCGAGTCAATCGATAATGAGCCAGAGGGCATTCGACAAGTTGTGGGACACTAAGGCTGTGAGGCCCAGGCTGAGTCCAGTCAATGCCAAGTTGCCCACTTACAACAAAGAACTCATAACGGAGATTGGCAGTGCCACAATTAAAGTGTCGTATGACGGTGCGGTTCACGTGTTACCGCTATGGATTGTCCCAGGCAATGGACCAACGCTGTTCGGCAGGAACTGGCTTGAAAAAAATCATATGCGATTGGAACAACATTGTTGTCGTCGGAGAAAGATACATGTGCCCAAGTACTGAGCAAGTTCCCCTCGCTGTTCGAACCAGACATCGGCAACTTCACGGGAGCCAAGGTGCAGATCCACATGGACTCAGATGCAAGACCCGTCCATCATAAAGCTCGGGCAGTTCCGTATATGATGAGGGAGAAGGTTGAAATCTTCAGCGTGAAGGGATCATTTCGCCGGTTGAATTTAATGAATGGGCAAGCCCCATTGTTCCTGTGCTGAAAAGTGATGGCACAGTCAGAATCTGTGGAGACTACAAGGCTACGATCAACAGGGTTTTGAAACAGGATCAGTACCCATTACCGAAGGCTGATGATCTGTTTGCAACGCTAGCCGGGGGGAAGTCATTCACCAAACTTGACTTGACGTCGGCCTACATGACACAGGAGCTGGTCGAGACGTCGAAGAGACTTGCGTGCATTAACACGCATAAAGGACTGTTTATTTATCACAGGTGCCCTTTTGGAATTCGCTCGGCTGCAGCAATATTTCAGAGGAACATGGAGAGTCTACTGAAGTCCGTTCCCAGAACCAAGTCCGTTCCAAAGTGACATCCTGATCACAGGTCGTGACTCCGAGGAACATCTGAACAACCTGGACAAAGTGGGACTCAGACTGAAACGCTCAAAGTGCATCTTCATGGCACCAGAGGTCGAATTCCTGGGGAGGAAAATTGCTGCTAACGGCATCAGATCCACGGAGGCGAAAACCAAGGCCATCAAGAACGCACCCAAGCCGCAAAAATGTGACGGAGCTGCATTCGTTCCTGGGTCTACTCAACTACTTCGGTAACTTCCTACCTAAATTGAGCACCTTATTAGAATCACGGCACATGCTGCTAAGAAAAGGTGACAACTGGGTCTGGGGTGCGTCTCAAGACAGAGCTTTTGAGAAAGCCACTAATCTGCTTTGCTCTAACAAGCTGCTGGTACATTATGACCCATGTAAACGTTTAGTATTGGGCTGTGATGCTTCTTCATATGGAATTGGTTGCGTCCTCCAATAAGCTAATGAGTCGGGTAAACTTCAACCAGTCGCGTATGCTTCAAAATGTTTGCCTAAAGCGGAAAGAGCCTACAGCATGGTAGAGAAAGAAGCACGAGCCTGTGTGTATGGGGTTAAAAAGATGCATCAGTACCTGTTTGGTCTTCGGTTTGAACCGGAGACAGATCACAAGCCGCTCATTTCACTGTTCTCTGAAAACAAAGGTATCAATACCAATGCTTCATCCCGCATCCAGAGGTGGGCGCTGACATTATCCGCTTATGATTATGTCATTCGCCATAGACCTAGCGCTGAGAATTGTGCCGATGCTTTGAGCCGTCTGCCATTGCCCACACCGGCGGTGGAAACGCCACAACCGGCAGACCTATTGTTAGTTATGGATGCTTTTGAGAGTGAAGGGACCCCTGTCACGGCTCAACAAGTTAAGACCTGGGCCAGCCAGGACCCGATTTTATCGGTGGTGAAGAGTTGCATCCTCAAAGGTGATTGGTCTGCCATACCCAAGCAAATGTGCGAGGAGACCAAACCTTACATTCGTCACAAAGACGAATTATCTATTCAGTCGGATTGTATACTGTGGGGCAATCGTGTTGCTATGCCCAAGAAAGGGAGAGAGAAATTTGTACATGAGCTACATAGCACACATCCCGGCATTGTAATGATGAAAGCCATCGCCAGGTCTCATGAACGGTGGCCGGGAATTGACATGAGCTGGAATCATGTGTGCATCAGTGCAACACTTGCATGCAGCTCAGCAAAGCACCAGCAGAATCGCCGCTGAGTCTGTGGTCATGGCCGTCCAAACCATGGTCCCAAGTGGATCGCTGGTGCTGTCATGGCCAAGGAGGGCAACAGAGTATTTATTGTCAAGCTCAAAAATGGGCAAACATGCAGGAAAACATATGGATCAGACAAAGCTGTGGCACACAGACGAACTGGAACAGTCGGAGGAAGAGACAATCGATGACCAACCAACCTACCCCCAGTCATCAGAGGACTCAGTGGTCGTCAGTCAATCGGGACTTTCAATCACTGACCTGTTCAATGAAAATGGACTTTCAATCCCTGACATGGCCATTGCCATTCCCACCAGGTCAGCCACCCAGCCACCAGTCACAACAGACTTTGAACACTCACCCAAGGCTGGAGTTGAACTGAGACGGTCAACCCAGGAGCGTAAAACATCGGACCGTCTCAATTTGTAAAAGACTGTTAATATCTCAGAGGGGGGTATTGTCATGTATGTACTTTTGGGATCACTAACCACTAGATGCGACACTGTTGGAGACCATTGGGCTGCACACACGTGTCTCCAGCCCAAGTATAAAAGGCCAGTCATTTTGTACATTAGTCACTTTGGGCCTTAATAAAGCAGAGCCAAGGTCATACCTCTTGGAGTTAAACAGTACTCAGTCTAACAGTTATTGCATATGTCATGTATTCAACCAGCATTGTAACCCATGTATAAACTGACCTAAGTTGTACACCGTGAGAACACTGACCACTAGGTGGGAGACACTCCTAGCCTGGACCTTCAGGTATAAAAGGGGAAGCTCCACCCACCTTCATCACTTGAGTGCTAAGGAATAAAGGACAGGTCACAGACTGACCTCTCAAGCATGGGCCTCTTGTGTATTTATACTGTGTAGTAAGGACGTATCAGCATACACAACAGGAGTGTAGTCATTGTTGTAATGTGGGTAACGCAGCAGCCAATTTTCAGACACAACAATGTGATAATGACCAGATATTCCATTTTTCAGTTATGTTGTTTGAGGGATAAATATTTTATGTCCATTTGAGGGGGCAGATGGGGCCTCAGTTTAACGTTTCATCCAAAATATGGTACCTCTGACAGTGTAGCACTCCCTCAGTACTGCCCCTTCGACAGTGCAGCGCTCCCTCAGTACTGCCCCTCCGACAGGGCAGCACTCCCTCAGTACTGCCCCTCCCACAGTGCAGCGCTCCCTCAGTACTGCCCCTCTGACACTGCGGTGCTCCCTCAGCACTGCCCCTCCGACAGTACGGTGCTCCCTCAGCACTGCCCCTCCGACAGTGCGGCGTTCCCTCAGCACTGCCCCTCCGACAGTGCGGCGTTCCCTCAGTACTGCCCCTCCGACAGTGCGGCGCTCCCTCAGCACTGCCCGTCCGACAGTGCAGCGCTCCCTCAGTACTGCCCCTCCGACAGTGCGGCGCTCCCTCAGTACTGCCCCTCCGACAGTGCGGCGCTCCCTCAGTACTGCACTGGGAGTGCCAGCTTAGATCATTTTGTGCTCGGGTTCCTGGAGTGGGACTTGAACCCACAACCTTCGTGGCTCAGAGGCGAGAGTGCTGCCCACTGAGCCACTGTGGACACTGACACAGTAGGTATTCCACCTTACTGGAACACATCACGTGCTGAGGTGAGTTGTCCACATCTTCAGCAGGCAGTAGAAGGCACAGGTCTCTGGGTCTCAAGCAGAAGGGAAATTCATTGAGCAATGAAGAGGTAAATAAACCGCCGACCGTACAATCAGCGTATTAACAATATTACGAGCTCAGCAGTTCTACGTCGAATGTTAGTCCTGCGCCGACCCTCGGTGATAATTGATCCACAAAACATGGCTCATCGCTTGTGGTGTGGTCGGGGGAGGTCGCTCAGCATCTTAGCGTTCTCTAATGGCTTCAGACTGGCTGATTGATGAGCTAATCGCTCGCAATTAGAGGTTCCTGCCCCTCCGGGGGGGCCGCAAGGTGACCTTTGGCCCCGCCCCCACTCATCGACCCGACCCACACCCTCACTCCAATTCAGTGCTCTCTCCTCAATACTCGGCACGACCAATGTTATATATATATATATATATATGTGTGTGTAAACCTCACCGATACCACTAGGGGGCACGCCTGCGGGAGAGCTAAGGGTCACCTGTGCACCCTGGGGCAAGCAGGTATAAAAGGTGACTCACCATGCAGCTTCCCCACTCTGGAGTCTGAATAAAGAGATCAAGGCCGCAACAGTTTGAGCTTGCAACACAGCCCTGTGGATTAATTCTGAACGCAACAAATTGGCGACGAGTAACGGATCACGATCATTCACGCGGTAACGGCTGCCGTTGGTATTCTTGAGAGATTTGTTGAGGGTGATGATTGGGAAGCTTTCGTTGAGCGCCTCGAGCAGTACTTAGTGGCCAACGAGCTGGATACAGCTGAGATGGCGGTCAAGCGCAGGGCGATTCTCCTCACCGTATGTGGGTCTTCGATACGTGGCCTCCTCAAAAATCTGCAGGCACCGGTCAAACCAACGGACAAGACCTACACAGAGCTGTGTACGCTGGTTTGGGATCACCTCAAACCGAAGGAGAGCATCTTAATGGCCAGGTATTGCTTTGACATGCACCGTCGCTCCGAGGGCCAGTTTGGTCGCCGACCTAAGACGCCTTGCGGGACAGTGCGAATTTGCAGGATCCTTGGGGGAAATGTCGCGGGACTTTTTCGAGCTTGGAATTGGCCACGAGGTCATTCTTCGCAAACTGCTGTCTGCCGAATCCCTAGATCATGAGCAGGGCCATCACGGTAGCCCAGGCCTTCATATCCACAAGCGATAACGCGAAACAGATATCTTCACAGAATCGAAGCTCACCGGCTAGTACTGTGCATAAAATAATGTTTGCAGCAGGCAGAACGGCACAGGGCAGGGCCCACACGACCGCAGAGGCCAGACCTAGGCCTGGAGTGACTCAGAGTCCGCCGTGGGGCGTGAATGCGTATCCATTAACACCATGTTGGTGCTGCGGGGTCAGTCATAGAGCCCATCAATGTCGCTTCAAGCACTATGTGTGCAAGGGCTGTGGAACAATGGGGCACCTCCAGCGAATGTGCAAACGACCTGTGACTCACCACGTGGCAGAGTCAGGAGAGGACGACTGATCCAGCGAGGATCACGCTAACGAGCAGGAGAGGCAACTCAACCTGAGGATGAAGAGGCAGTATATGGGATACACACCTTCACCACCAAAAGCCCTCCGATAATGTTAAAAGTGGAACTCAACGGCACTCCAGTCTCCGTGGAAGTGGACACGGGGGCGAGTCAATCAATAATGAGCCAGAAGGCATTCGAGAGGCTGTGGGACAACAGAGCACAATGACCCGAGCTGATCCCGATTCAGGCAAAGCTGCGCACCTACACCAAGGAACTGATGCCAGTTATTGGTAGTGCGGACGTAAGAGTATCCCATGAGAGAGCGGTGCATGATTTATCGCTGTGGATTGTTTCAGGTGACGGGCCAACGCTGCTTGGTACAAGGTGGATGGGAAGATTCGATGGAACTGGGAAGACCTTTGTGTACCTTCTCCGGCAAGCGACGTCTCCCTTGCTCAAAGGCTGAGCAAGCCCCCACCTTCAGCTGAATCAGGCATCGAAGTGCAGATCCATTTGCAGATCCCCGAGGCACAGGTTGCTCATCATGACCACGAGGAGGTAAAGATCAACCGAGCAGCGGTACAGGTGCGGTACCCACCAACCAAAACCGACGACCTCTTCGCGACGATGGAAGAGGCTCCAGGTCGACCAAGCAGAGTGGGACTCCGGCCGAAACGATCCGAATGCCAGAGGCAAAATCCCTGGGGAGGAAGATCACGGCAGTCGGCATCATGGACACGGACGAGAGTGCGTCCAGACCACGGGGACGAGAGTGCGTCCAGACCACGGGACGAGAGTGCGTCCAGACCACGGGACGAGAGAGCGTCTAGACCACGGGACGAGAGTGCGTCCAGACCACGGGACAAGAGAGCGTCCAGATCACGGGACGAGAGTGCGTCCAGACCACGGGGACGAGAGAGCGTCCAGACCACGGGACGAAAGTGCGTCCAGACCACGGGACGAGAGTGCGTCCAGACCACGGGACGAGAGTGCGTCCAGACCACGGGGACGAGAGAGCATTCAGACCACGGGACGAGAGAGCGTCCAGACCACGGGACGAGAGTGCGTCCAGACCACGGGACGAGAGAGCGTCCAGACCACGGGACGAAAGTGCGTCCAGACCACGGGACGAGAGTGCGTCCAGACCACAGGGATGAGAGAGCGTCCAGACCACGGGACGAGAGAGCGTCCAGACCACGGGACGAGAGAGCGTCCAGACCACGGGATGTTGCCGCAACGGAACAGAGGCATGTGTTGCCCAGCAAGGAAGGCGACTGGGCTTGGGGCAAAGGTAAAGGGGTGGCCGCTGAGAAGGCCAGGAACCCATCACATTCCAATAAGTTGTTTGCACTGTGTAACCCATGTGAGCGCTCTTTCGCGGCCAATGATGTGTTATCATATGGGGTCGGGGGTACCTTACAACAAGCTGAAGTAGCGGGCGAACAGCAACGGTCGTATATATATCTGACAAAGTACTTGTAGCAAGTGTTATCTCACGGGGTCAGGCATGTTGTACAGCAAGCCAAAGTAGCGGGCGAGCCCCAACCGGTTGTACATGTATCCAGTAAGTTAACCAAGGCAGTAGCATGCGTTCATGGGACAAAAGAGACGTACCAAAGAGTGTCCCAATATTTGTTCGAGTCAGACAAGCTGCCAATCTCACAGTTTTTGGAGAGCAGAGGCATTATTATCAAGGCTTTGTCTCGACTATGTCTAACACTGTCTGTGCACTGTAACATGATCTGCCACGGGCCAGGCACTGAGAACGGTGCTGATGCCCTCAGTTGACTACCGTTGCCCACCACCGGGGTGGAAACGGCGCCGCCCGCAGACCGGCCTGTTGTCGTGGAAGCGCTGGAAAGCGAGGGGTCAACCGTAACCGCTCCCCAGTTTAGGACCTGGACCAGCCAGGATCCCACGTTACCCGCCTGCTAACGGCGAACCGCTAGACGGGATGTTGCAGCTTATCCATCGCAAAGAAGAAATGCTCATCCCATCAGATTGCCCCCTGTGGGGCAACCCCGGCAACGTTGCAAAGAAAGGCCGGGAGGCGACACACAGTCGGTGGTCCGGGAACCTCCATACCATGGCCCAGGATCCATGGGGACCGCGCGGTCTCCCGCCACTACTGAAAGTCTCAAGGCCATATCGGCCATCCTCGGCTTGCCAGACCTTAGGGGCAGCGACAATAGTCCGGAGCAGGCAGCCCAAATCACAAAGCCAAGCACCACACGTGTCACGGTAGACTCCCTACAGACCCGGCTATCCTGGGTGCTACGCAGTCACCGGACAGAATGACTCAGAACCGGGCCTTCCGTATGCTATCAGCAGAGAATGTACCATGATCGCACAGCTCCTCAACGCGACATCAGAATAAATGATGTAGACCATGTTCAGGGCCCCAGATGGGCTGCTAACACTGTATTAGCCAAAGCGGGGTGGGGCGGGGGGAATGGAGTGTTTGTGATGAAAATGGAGTGTTTGATTGTGAAACCATGTACTGGGCAAACGCAGAAAGCACTTGGACCGGACCAAACTGCGAACTACAGATAACCAGGAACAACTGTGAAAGGACCTGACCCTCAGCGACCCACATTCAACCTCACCGTCAACCACGAGGATGAACCCACCACATCAGGGCTTCAACTCAGGCGATGGACCCGGGGACACAGGGAGCCAGATCGCCTCAACTTGCAAATAACTTGTACATAAGACTTTGGGGGGGGGGAGTGATGTTATGTATCTAGGTAAACCTCAACAATTTTGCCACTAGGGGGCACAACTGTGGGAGACCTAAGGGTCACCTCTGCACCCTGGGGCAAGCAGGTATAAGAGGTGACTCACCATGCTGCTTCCTCCTCACTCTGGAGTCTGAATAAAGAGACCAAGGTCATAACAGTTTGGGCTTACAATACGGTCCTGTGGATTTATTCTGAACACAACAACCTATTCGCTGGTCCACCAAGCAATCCATCAAGGACTTCTCGGAATTGGCACGTCTCCTTCTGGCAAAGACAAAGGTTGCGATATTAGCTAGACTCTGATCTGCTGCCGTCAGCCCTGGCTCAGTGGGCAGCACCCTCGCCTCTTAGTCAGAAGGTCGGGGGTTCGAGTCCCACTCCAGAGACTTGAGCAGGAAAACCGAGGCTCACACTCCCAGTGCAGTGCTGAGGGAGCGCCGCACTGTCGGAGGGGCAGTGCTGAGGGAGCGCCGCACTGTCGGAGGGGCAGTGCTGAGGGAGCGCCGCACTGTCGGAGGGGCAGTGCTGAGGGAGCGCCGCACTGTCGGAGGGGCAGTGCTGAGGGAGCGCCGCATTGTCGGAGGGGCAGTGCTGAGGGAGCGCCGCACTGTCGGAGGGGCAGTGCTGAGGGAGGGCCGCACTGTCGGAGGGGCAGTGCTGAGGGAGCGCCGCACTGTCAGAGGGGCAGTACTGAAGGAGTGCCGCACTATCAGAGGCCCCGTCTGCTCTTTCAGGTGGATGTAAAAGATCCCACGGCCACTATTGGAAGAAGAGCAGGGGGAGTTCTCCCCGATGTCCTGGGGCCAATATTTATCCCTCAACCAACATCACTAAAACAGATTATTTGGTCATTATCACATTGCTGTTTGTGGGAGCTTGCTGTGCACAAATTGGCTGCCGTATTTCCCACATTAGAACAGTCACTGCACTTCAAAATGTACTTCATTGGCTTTAAAGCACTTTGGGACGTCCTGAGGTTGTGAAAGGCGCTATATAAATGCAAGTCTCCTATTCTTTCTCCCCAAGAGATTGCAGCCACAGCTAACTGTCCTTAAGCCTGCGCGTACCATGGCCAGTTTGAAAGGTAAATAATTTAACATCGATGAAAGAGCTTGGGCTGGCACTTGCCCCTCGTCGCAGGTTGGGAGGGGCGGTAACCTTCTGGGGGCGCGACTTCCCGCGCCGATCCAGACGTCCCACCCTGTTGCGGAATTGGGCCGTGCGCCCCTCAAAGTAAGGTGGGGTGCTGTCTCCCTCTCTGTCTCCCCCTCTGTCTCCCCCGCTGCCTACATCTCTGTCTCCCCCGCTGTCTACATCTCTGTCACCCCCGCTGTCTCCCTCTCTGTCTCCCCCTCTGTCTCCCCCGCTGCCTACATCTCTGTCTCCCCTGCTGTCTACATCTCTGTCACCCCCACTGTCTCCCCCGCTGTCTCCCCCGCTGTATACATCTCTGTCACCCCCGCTGTCTCCCTCTCTGTCTCCCCCTCTGTCTCCCCCGCTGCCTACATCTCTGTCTCCCCTGCTGTCTACATCTCTGTCACCCCCACTGTCTCCCCCGCTGTCTCCCCCGCTGTATACATCTCTGTCTCCCCCGCTGTCTCTGTCTCTGTCTCCCCTTCTGTCTCTCCCTCTATCTCCGCCACTGTCTCTCCCTCTGTCTCCCCTCTTTCTCCCCATCTGTCTCCGTTTCTGTCTCCCGCACTGTCTCCCCCTCTGTCTCCCCCGCTGTCTCCCCCGCTGTCTACATCTCTGTCACCCCCACTGTCTCCCCCTCTGTCTCCCCCGCTGTCTCCCCCTCTGTCACCCCCCTCTGTCTACCCCTCTGTCTCCCCCACTGTCTCCCCCACTGTCTCCCTCTCTGTCTCCCTCTCTGTCTCCCCCACTGTCTCCCTCTCTGTCTCCCCCTCTGTCTCCCCCACTGTCTCCCCCACTGTCTCCCTCTCTGTCTCCCCCTCTGTCTCCCCCTCTGTCTCCCCCACTGTCTCCCTCTCTGTCTCCCCCACTGTCTCCCCCACTGTCTCCCCCTCCGTCTCCCCCACTGTCTCCCCCGCTGTCTCCCCCTCTGTCTCCCCCGCTGTCTCCCCCTCTGTCACCCCCCTCTGTCTACCCCTCTGTCTCCCCCACTGTCTCCCCCACTGTCTCCCTCTCTGTCTCCCTCTCTGTCTCCCCCACTGTCTCCTTCTCTGTCTCCCCCACTGTCTCCCCCTCTGTCTCCCCCACTGTCTCCCTCTCTGTCTCCCTCTCTGTCTCCCCCACTGTCTCCCTCTCTGTCTCCCCCTCTGTCTCCCTCTCTGTCTCCCCCTCTGTCTCCCCCTCTGTCTCCCCCACTGTCTCCCTCTCTGTCTCCCCCTCTGTCTCCCCCTCTGTCTCCCCCACTGTCTCCCTCTCTGTCTCCCCCACTGTCTCCCTCTCTGTCTCCCCCACTGTCTCCCTCTCTGTCTCCCCCACTGTCTCCCTCTCTGTCTCCCCCACTGTCTCCCTCTCTGTCTCCCCCTCTGTCTCCCCCTCTGTCTCCCCCGCTGTCTACATCTCTGTCTCCCCCGCTGTCTACATCTCTGTCTCCCCCACTGTCTCCCCCGCTGTCTACATCTCTGTCTCCCCCGCTGTCTACATCTCTGTCTCCCCCGCTGTCTACATCTCTGTCTCCCCCACTGTCTCTGTCTCTGTCTCCCCCTCTGTCTCCCCCACTGTCTCCCTCTCTGTCTCCCTCTCTGTCTCCCCCACTGTCTCCCTCTCTGTCTCCCTCTCTGTCTCCCCCACTGTCTCCCTCTCTGTCTCCCTCTCTGTCTCCCCCTCTGTCACCCCTGCTGTCTCCAGCTCTGCGTAGCGCTAACATGCCACAACACCCCTCCCCTTCCTTTACAGGGGAGGGTCACTCCACACTCCCCAGGCCCTTTGCTGGCCAGCCATTGGGCCAGCAGGGACGCGATCGACCGGGCCAGCGGCCCAAAACGGCGCTAAAGCCCTCCCCTTTAACACCCGCACGCGCCTTCCTTGTAAACCCATGGGGCAATTTCCCCCACAGGGCGCAAAGAGTTCGGCGCGGGGCAGTGAGGGACGCGGCGCATGCCAATGACATAATTGCCGGTTGCGCGCTGGGACAGGAGCCCCCACCAAACCTCCGGGGCAATTTCCCCGGAGGTAGCGCCCCCTGCCTCCCCCGGGGAGAAAACGCCATTGCGCCCCATTAGCGCCCACCAGAGGCGCTAACCAGGCTATAAAAAGGGGCAATTTCGCCCCCCTTTTTTGTGACTGACTCCTTCAGTGTTGTGAATGTTATGATTTTGAGCGCAAACGATTCTCATCATCAGTGGATATACTGGTTTCTCACCTTGCTCGGTGCATCTTGCAACAAACCTCCTTCTTTTCCAATATGGATTGGGTGCGATTATTACATGGTATGTTATTAGATATTTGTCATCGAAGGCAACAAGGCCGGAATATTGTGTCAAATTCTGGGCACCACACTCTAGGAAGAAGGTGAAGACTTTGGGGAGGGTGCAGAAGATTACGGCCCAGAAACAGGCCATTGGGCCCCACCAGTCCGTGCCAGCGTTTATGTTCCACTCGAGCCTCCTCCCGCCTTTCCTCATCTAACTGTATCAGCATCACCCTCTATTCCCTTCTCCCTCATACGTTTGTCCAGCCTCCCCTTAAATACATCGATACTATTCGCCTCAACCCCTCCCTGTGGCAGCGAGTTCCACATTCTCACCCCTCTCTGGATAAAGAAGTTTCTCCTGAATTCCCCATTGGGTTTCTGGGTGACTATCTTATATCGATGGCCTCTAGTTATGCCCTTCCCCACAAGTGGGAACATTCTTTCTGTATCCACTCTATCCAAACCTTTCATCATTTTAACGACCTCTATTAGGTCACCCCTCAGCCTTCTTTTTTCACGAGAAAAGAGACCCAGCCTGTTCACCCTTTCCTGATAGGTATCCCCTCGCATTTCTGGTATCGTCCTTGCAAATCTTCTCTCCAGTGCTTCTATATCCATTTTATAATATGGCGACCAGAACTGTACGCAGTGCTCCAAGTGCGGTCTGACCAAGGTTCGATACAGGGTTAGCATAACTTCCCTACTTGTTGTTGAGGTCAGTTCGTTAGATATATTCAAGAGGGAGTTAGATGTGGCCCTTACGGCTAAAGGGATCAAGGGGTATGGAGAGAAAGCAGGAACGGGGTACTGAAGTTGCATGATCAGCCATGATCATATTGAATGGCGGTGCAGGTTCGAAGGGCCGAATGGCCTACTCCTGCACCTATTTTCTATAGTTCTATGTTTCTATGTTTACTTTTCAATTCCAGACGCCTAGAAAGAAACCCGAGAGATTTACCAGAATGGTTCCAGGAATGAGGGACCTCAGTCACGTGGATAGACTGGAGAAGCTGCAGTTGTTCTGGGAGTCAAGGGTTACCGGGAGCGGGCGGGGGAGTGGAGCTGAGGCCAAGATCGGATCAGCCGCGATCTCAGTGAATGGCGGAGCGGGCTCGAGGGGCCGAATGGCCGACTCTTGCTCCTATTTCTTATGCTCCAATGTTCTTATGTTCCTTGGAGCAGAGAAGGCTAGGAGGAGATTTGATCGAGGTGTCCAAACTCACAAAGTGTTTGGGTAGAGTAACTAAGGAGAAACTGTTCCCATTGGCGGAAGGGTGGAGAATCCGAGGACACAGATTGAAGGCGATTGGCAGAAGAACCAGAGGCGACGCGAGGGGAAACGTTTTTACGCAGCGAGTGGTTAGATTTTCGAATGCACTGCCTGATAGCGTGGGGGAGGCTGGGGAGCAACCAAACTTCAGAACCAGTGGGAACCTGTTAAATTTCGCTGTCTCCAGGCCAGGTCCAAGACCACCCCAACCTCTGCCGTCGAGCTACAGCACGCGGACGACGCCTGCGTCTGCGCGCATCCAGAGGCTGACCTCCAGGACATAGTCGACGTATTTACTGAGGCGTACGAAAGCATGGGCCTTACGCTGAACATCCGTAAGACAAAGGTCCTCCACCAGCCTGTCCTCACCGCACAGCACTGCTCCCCAGTCATCAAGATCCACGGCGCGGCTCTGGACAACGTGGACCATTTCCCATACCTCGGGAGCCTCTTATCAACAAGAGCAGACATTGACGACGAGATCCAACACCACCTCCAGTGCGCCAGTGCAGCCTTCAGCCGCCTGAGGAAGAGAGTGTTTGAAGACCAGGCCCTCAAAACTGCCACCAAGCTCATGGTCTACAGGGCTGCAGTAATACCCGCCCTCCTGTATGGCTCAGAGACACGGACCATGTACAGGAGACACCTCAAAGTCACTGGAGAGATACCACCAACGATGTCTCCGCAAGATCCTACAAATCCTCTGGGAGGACAGACGCACCAACGTTAGCGTCCTCGCCCAGGCCAACATCCCCAGCATCGAAGCACTGACTACACTCGACCAGCTCCGCTGGGCGGGGCCACATTGTCCACATGCCCCAGACACGAGACTCCCAAAGCAAGCGCTCTACTCGGAACTCCTTCACGGCAAACGAGCCAAAGGTGGGCAGAGGAAACGTTACAAGGGACACCCTCAAAGCCTCCCTGATAAAGTGCGACATCCCCACCGACACCTGGGAGTCCCTGGCCCAAAGACCAGTCCACCCTAAGTGGAGGAAGTGCATCCGGGAGGGCGCTGAGCACCTCGAGTCTCGTCGCCGAGAGCATGCAGAAACCAAGCGCAGGCAGCGGAAGGAGCGTGCGGCAAACCAATCCCACCCACCCCTTCCCTCAACCACTGTCTGTCCCACCTGTGACAGGGACTGTGGCTCTCATATTGGACTGTTCAGCCACCTGAGAACTCATTTTTAGAGTGGAAGCAAGTCTTCCTCGATTGCGAGGGACTGCCCATGATGATGATGATGGTGGAGGCAGACACAGCAGTAGCCTTCAATGGGAAATTGGATAAATACTCGAAGGAGAAACAGTTGCGAGGATTTGGTGAAGGAGCGGGGAGAATGGGACTGACTGGATTGCTTTGATGAAAGTGTTTAAAATCACATCTCTGCTGTAAATACGAGGTGATATTTGATAGGCAGTCATAGTTAAATATTAGACGATAACAGTAAATTCTTTTTACCAAAATGGTTGAGGAGTTCTCAATATTGAAAGCTAATAATTACAGTAGGCATTGTAAATACGTTTAAGCGGCATTACAGATATACGAAATGTTTGCCCTTACAGAATTTGTTCAACGGAATGATCTTCCATTTCCCTCATGGTAACAGAGATGGCGTTTGATATGGATTTGACTCTCAAACAGTCATCCCTGTTTTTGAGCTCTGCCAATGACATCAGAAAGCAACGAACACATTGTGGTCAGATTCTGACCCAGTAACTGACGTCCAGTGTTGTTCCTTCATTCATTCCTGGGATGTGGGCTTCGCTGGCAAGGCCCAGCATTTATGACCCGTCCCTAATCGCCCCTTGAGAAGGTGGTGGTGAGCCGCCTTCTTGAACCGCTGCAGTCCGTGTGGTGAAGGTGCTCCCACACAGTGCTGCTAGGGAGGGAGTTCCAGGATTGTGACCCAGCGACGATGAAGGAACGGCCGATACATTTCCAAGTGGGGATGGTGTGTGTGTGTGACTGGGAGGGGAACGTGGAGGTGGTGGTGTTCCCATGCGCCTGCTGCCCTTGTCCTTCTAGGCGGTAGAGGTCGCGGGTTTGGGAGGTGCTGCCGAAGAAGCCTTGGCGAGTTGCTGCAATGCATCTTGTAGCCGGTGCACACTGCAGCCAGGGGGCGCCGGTGGTGGAGGGAGTGAGTGTTGAAGGTGGTGGGTCGCGTGCCCATCAAGCGGGCTGCTTTGTCCCGGATGGTGTCGAGCTTCTCGAGTGTTGTTGGGGCTGCACTCATCCAGAATGAATAAACAAGAGAGTGGTAGAGAGCGTCTGCTATAAATCATAGAATCATAGAAATTTACGGCACGGAAGGAGGCCATTTCGGCCCATCATGTCCGCTCCAGCCGACCAAGAGTCACCCGGCCTAATCCCACTTTCCCCGCTCTCGGTCCGTAGCCCTGTCGGTTACAAGTGCACATCCAAGTACTTTTTAAATGTGGTGAGGGTTTCTGCCTCTACCACCCTTTCAGGCAGTGAGTTCCGCCCCAGACCCCCACCACCCTCTGGGTGAAGACATTTCCCCTCAAATCCCCTCTAAACCTCCCCCCCGATTACTTTAAATCTGTGCCCCCTGGTTGTTGACCCCTCTGCCAAGGGAAACAGGTCCGTCCTATCCACTCTATCCAGGCCCCTCATCATTTTATACACCTCAATCAGGTCTCCCCTCAGCCTCCTGTATTCCAAAGAAAACAACCCCAGCCTATCCAATCTGTCCTCACAACTAAGATTCTCCATTCTAGGCAGCATCCTCGTAAATCTCCTCTGCACCCTCTCTAGTGCAATCACATCCTTTCTATAATACGGTGACCAGAACTGCACGCAGTACTCCAGCTGTGGCCTAACCAAAGTATTATACAATTTCAGCATAAGCTCCCTGCTCTTATATTCTATGCCTCGCCAATAAAGGCAAGCATTCAGTATGCCTTTTTAACTACCTTATCCACCTAACCTGCTACTTTCAGGGATCTGTGGACAAGCACTCCAAGGTCCCTCTGTTCATCTACACTATTAAGTGGCCTACCATTTAATGTTTATACTCTTTCTTTAGCCCTCCCAAAGTGCATCATCTCACACTTCTCTGAATTAAATTCCATTTGCCACTGCTCTGCCCACCTGACCAGTAGATTAATATCCTCCTGCAGCCCATGACTTTCCTCTTCATTATCAACCACACAGCCAATTTTAGTGTCGTCTGCAAACTTCTTAATCATACTTCCTATATTCAAATCTAAATCGTTGATATATACCACAAAAAGCAAGGGACCCAGTACTGAGCCCCGCGGAACCCCACTGGAAACATCCTTCCAGTCACAAAAACATCCATCAATCATTACCCTTTGCTTCCTATCTCCAAGCCAATTTTGGATCCAACTTGCCATTTTGCCTTGGAACCCATGGGCTTTAACCTTCATGACCAGTCTACCATGTGGGACCTTATCAAAAGCCTTGCTAAAGTCCATATACACTACATCATACACACTACCCTCATCGACCCTCTTGATTACCTCCTCAAAAAATTCAATCAGGTTAGTCAAACACGATCTTCCCTTAACAAATCCGTGCTGACTGTCCCTAATTAATCCTTACCTATCCAAATGCAGATTTATCCTGTCTTTCAGAATTTTTTCCAATAATTTTCCCACCACTGAGGTTAGGCTGACAGGCCTGTAATTACTCAGCCTGTCCCTTTTTCCCTTCTTAACCAAGGGTACCACATTAGCAGTCCTCCAATCCTCTGGCATCATGCCCACATCCAAAGAGGACTGGAGAATGATTGTCAAGGCCTCTGCTATTTCCTCTTTTACTTCGCTCAACAGCCTGGGATGCATTTCATCCGGGCCTGGGGACTTATCTACTTTCAAAGCTGCTAAACCCCTTAATACTTCCTCCCTCACTATATTTATTTCATCCAGAATATCACACTCCTCCTCGATAGCAGTATCTGCATTGCCCCTTTCCTTTGCAAAAACAGATGCAAAGTATTCGTTAAGAACCCTACCAACATCTCCCGCCTCCTCACAAAGATTACCTTCATGGCCTCTAATAAGCCCTACCCTTTCCTTAGTTACCCTCTTACTCTTAATATATTTACAAAACTTCTTAGGGTTTTCCTTAATTTTACTGGCCAAGAATTTTTCGTGCTCTCTCTTAGCATTCCTAATATCCTTTTTAATTTTGCCTCTTAACTTTCTATACTCCTCCAAAGATTCTAAAGTATTTAGCTGTTGATATGTGACATAAGCATCCCTTTTTTTCTTAATCCTCCCCTGTAAGTCCCCAGACATCCAGGGGGCTCCAGAATTATTATTCCCAGCCTTTTTCTTTAAGGGCACATGTTTGGCCTGAGCCTTCCGGATCTCCTCCTTGAATGCCTCCCACTGTTCCGACACCGATTTACCCACAAGCAGCTGTTTCCAGTCCACCATGGCCAAATCACTCCTTAAGCAAAATGAGCTTTTCCCCAATTCGGAACTTTTATTCCAGGCCTATTCATGTCCTTATCCATAACCAACTTGAATTTGACTGAATTATGGTCACTGGCACCCAAATGCTCCCCCACTAATACCCCTTCAACCTGCCCAGCATCATTCCCAAAACTTCATAGCACTCATCCTGGTATTGTCATGATGAAGTCCATTGCTAGATCTCATGTATGGTGGCCTGGAATTGACTCTGATCTGGAATCATGTGTGCATCAGTGCAATACTTGCAAGCAGCTAAGTAAAATACCAGCGGAATCTCCGCTGAGTCTTTGGTCGTGGCCATCCAAACCATGGTCGAGGATCCACATTGATTTTGCGGGCCCGTTCCCAGGAAAGATGTTTTTTGTCGTAGCAGATGCATATTCTAAGTGGATAGAGTGTGTTATTATGTCATCCAGCACGTCTGCAACTACCATTGAGAGCCTTCGTATCATGTTTGCTACTCATGGTTTGCCTGACATTGTTGTGAGCGACAACGGATCTTGCTTCATAAGTCTTGAGTTCCAGGAGTTCAAGAAACTCAATAGCATCAGACATGTGAGATCAGCTCCATTCAAGCCTGCTTCTAATGGTCAAGCAGAGCGTGCTGTTCAAACGATCAAGCAAAGTATGAAACGTGTAACTCAGGGCTCACTGCAGAGATGGTTGCCATGTATATTGCTCAGTTACAGGTCAAGACCCCATACACTTACTGGGGTTCCTCCTGCTGAACTACTCATGAAGAGAAATCTCAAGACCAGGCTTTCTCTTGTTCATCCTGATTTGAATGATCGTGTTGAAAACAGATGTCAAAGTCGGCAATGGTGTCATGATCGTGTTGCTGTGTCACGTGACATCTCGGTCAACGATCCGGTTTATGTACTGAACTATGGTCAAGGTACAAAGTGGATCTCCGGCACTGTTACAGCCAAGGAGGGTAACAGAGTGTTTATTGTCGTGCTCAGGAATGGGCAAACATGCAGGGAACACCTTGACCGGGTTAAACTGCGGCACAAGGATAAACTGGAATCGAGTGAGGAAGATGCAGTCAGTGACCAACCAACCATTGTTCACTCATCAGAGGGACCCTGCTGACATTACTGACTCTGAACCTTCAGTCTCTGATGTGGTCATGACCACTCCCATCAGATCGGCTACTCAGCCCTCAGTCTCAACGGACTCAGAACGCTCACCCAGAGCCAAAGTTGAACTGAGACGATCAACTCGTGAGAGGACAGCCCCAGACTGTCTTAATTTGTAAAAAGATTGTTGTTAAGATTTTAAAAGGGGGATGTTGTTATGTATTAAAGCTCGGGGGTTATCAGACACCAGAGGGCGCTGCGGTCGGAGGTCATCGGGCTGTACGCGTGTGGCATGTGTGCTTGGTCACCTGCATATAAGCTGGGTGTCTTTGTCACACATGCACTCTTGGGCTGGAATAAAGATGGATCAGGTTGTACCTGAGTGAGTTTACAGTCCCTGTCACAGGTGGGACAGACACTGGTTGAGGGAAGGGGAGGGTGGGACTGGTTTGCCGCACGCTCCTTCCGCTGCCTGCGCTTGGTTTCTGCATGCTCTCGGCGACGAGACTCGAGGTGCTCAGCGCCCTCCCGGATGCACTTCCTCCACTCAGGGCCGGACTGGTCTTTGGCCAGGGACTCCCAGGTGTCGGTGGGGATGTTGCACTTTATTCCACGACAACATGCAAGCCGTGATATTGACCAACGAATCCACCACAGAACCAATCCATGTCTGGACCAGGGCTGCGTCATCGCCCCCAATGCTCTTCTCGATCTTCCTCGCTACAATGCTCCATCTCACACTCAACAAGCTCCCCGCTGGAGTGGAACTAAGCTATAGAACCAATGGGAACCTGTCCAACCTTTGTCGTCTCCAGGCCAGATCCAAGGTCGTCCCACCCTCTGTCATCGAACTACAGTCTATAAACTCTGGATTAGTTCCTGTGGATTGGAGGGTAGCTAATGTAACTCCACTTTTTTAAAAAGGAGGGAGAGAGAAAACAGGGAATTATAGATCGGTTAGCCTGACATCGTTAGTGGGGAAAATGTTGGAATCAATTATTAAAGATGTAATAGCAGCGTATTTGGAAAGCAGTGATCGGATCGATCCAAGTCAGCATGGATTTATGAAAGGGAAATCATGCTTGACAAATCAGTGGATGTGGTGTATTTGGACTTTCAAAAGGCTTTTGACAAGGTTCCACACAAGGGATTAGTGTGCAAAATTAAAACACATGGTATTGGGGGTAATGTATTGACGTGGATAGAGAACTGGTTGGCAGACAGGATGCAAAGAGTCGGAATAAACAGGTCCTTTTCAAAATGGCAGGCAGTGACTAGTGGGGTACCTCAAGGTTCAGTGCTGGGACCCCAGCTATTTACAATATACATTCATGATTTAGACAAAGGAATTGAGTGTAATATCTCCAAGTTTGCAGATGACACTAAGCTGGGTGGCAGTGTGAGCTGTGAGGAGGATGCTAGGAGGCTGCAGGGAGACTTGGACAGGTTAGGTGAGTGGGCAAATACATGGCAGATGCAGTATAATGTGGATAAATGTGAGGTTATCCACTTTGGTGACAAAAACAGGAAGGCAGAATATTATCTGAATGGTGACAGATTAGGAAAAGGGGAGGTGCAGCGAGACCTGGGTGTCATGGTACATCAGTCATTGAAAGTTGACATGCAGGTACAGCAGACGGTGAAGAAGACTAATGGCATGTTGGCCTTCATAGCGAGAGGATTTGAATATAGGAGCAGGGAGGTCTTACTGCAGTTGTATGGGGCCTTAGTGAGGCCACACCTTGAATATTGTGTACAGTTTTGGTCTCCTAATCTGAGGAAGGACATTCTTGCTATTGAGGGAGTGCAGCGAAGGTTCACCAGACTGATTCCCGGGATGGCTGGACTAACATATGAAGAAAGATTGGATCGACTAGGCTTATACTCACTGGAATTTAGAAGAATGAGAGGGGATCTCATAGAAACATATAAAATTCTGACGGGATTGGACAGGTTAGATGCAGGAAGAATGTTCCCAATGTTGGGGAAGTCCAGAACCAGGGGTCACAGTCTAAGGATAAGGGGTGAGCCATTTAGAACCGAGATGAGGATAAATTTCTTCACCCAGAGAGTGGTGAACCTGTGGAATTCTCTACCACAGAAAGTTGTTGAGGCCAGGTTGTTAGATATATTCAAAAGGGAGTTAGATGTGACGTTTATGGCTAAAGGGATCAAGGGGTATGGAGAGAAAGCAGGAAAGGGGTACTGAGGTGAATGATCAGCCATGATCATATTGAATGGTGGTGCAGGCTCGAAGGGCCAAATGGCCTACTCCTGCACCTATTTTCTATATTTCTATGTTTCTATGATCTAATTGAAACATACAAGATTTTGAGGGGGCTTGACAGGGTAGATGCAGGGAGGGTGTTTCCCCCCCCGGGGCTGGGGAGTCTAGAACCAGGGGTCACACAGTCTCAGGATAAGGGGTCGGCCATTGAGGACTGAGATGAGGAGGAATTTCTTCACTCAGAGGGTGGTGAATCTTTGGAATTCTCTGCCCCAGAGGGCTGTGGAGGCTCAGTCGTTGAGTTATATTCAAGGCTGGGATCGATAGATTTTTGGAATCTACGGGAACCAAGGGGATCGGGCGGGAAAGTGGAGTTGAGGTCGAAGATCAGCCGTGATCCCATTGAATGGCGGAGCAGGCTCGAGGGGCCGAATGGCCGACTCCTGCTCCTATTCCTTATCCTCTTACGTTAGTATGCCACGGGGAAAGGGCGGGGGGAGTGGGACTAGCTGAGAGTCGGCCGGGCTCGACGGGCCGATAGGCCTCATTGCTGTGACGTGACCGTTCTCTGATTCTAAATTGCCCCATTCCTGTAACCCGACATTACTCACTTTAATGAGTACAAAATTCACGAGATAATCAGTTTAAAAATAGTGAGTTACACAGGCATAATTGAATCGTAGAATTGGTCTCCTGCGGGTAACTCTTTATCTGGAGTTAACCATTGGTACAGCTTCGTGTTCCCAATTTAATCTAATTATCGAACTCACTGGAAAATGCCTCGGACGGATGAAACAGAATTTGTTCATTTTTATCAGCAATTACAGAGTGATTTAAACTTTATAGAGGAACAAAGTGCATCATTGCTAAATGAAGATCGACATTTATTCCGGCATCTTAATTAAATGCCACAGCTAGAGACTCAGGTTGGTAACCAATGTCGTTTTCAGCAGAGAATCACTGGTGGCAGATTGATCTCCACCATGACTCAGTGGGCAGCACTCTCGCGCCTCCGAGTGTGAAGGTGGTGGGTTCGAGTCCCACTCCAGAGACGGGAGCACGGAAAGACAGGCCGACACCCCCAGTGCAGTACTGAGGGAGCGCCGCGCTGTCGGAGGGGCAGTACTGAGGGAGCGCCGCACTGTCGGGGGGGCAGTACTGAGGGAGCGCCGCAGTGTCGGAGGGGCAGTACTGAGGGAGCGCCGCACTGTCGGAGGGGCAGTACTGAGGGAGCGCAGCACTGTCGAAGGGGCGGTACTGAGGGAGCGCCGCACTGTCGGAGGGGCAGTACTGAGGGAGCGCAGCACTGTCGAAGGGGCGGTACTGAGGGAGCGCCGCACTGTCGGAGGGGCGGTACTGAGGGAGCGTCACACAGTCGGAGGGGCAGTACTGAGGGAGCGCCGCAGTGTCGGAGGGGCGGTACTGAGGGAGCGCCGCACTGTCGGAGGGGCGTAACTGAGGGAGCGCCGCACTGTCGGAGGGGCAGTACTGAGGGAGCGCCGCAGTGTCGGAGGGGCAGTACTGAGGGAGCGCCGCACTGTCGGAGGGGCAGTACTGAGGGAGCGCCGCACTGTCGGAGGGGCAGTACTGAGGGAGCGCCGTGCTGTTGGAGGGGCAGTACTGAGGGAGCGCCGCACTGTCGGAGGGGCAGTACTGAGGGAGCGCCGCACTGTCGGAGGGGCAGTACTGAGGGAGTGCCGCGCTGTCGGAGGGGCAGTACGGAGGGAGCACCGCACTGTCGGAGGGGCAGTACTGAGGGAGCGCCGCACTGTCGGAGGGGCAGTACTGAGGGAGGGCCGCACTGTCGGAGGGGCAGTACTGAGGGAGGGCCACGCTGTCGGAGGGGCAGTACTGAGGGAGCACCGTACTATCGGAGGGGCAGTACTGAGGGAGCACCGTACTGTCGGAGGGGCAGTACTGAGGGAGCACCGTACTGTCAGAGGGGCAGTACTGAGGGAGTGCCGCACTGTCGGAGGGGCAGTACTGAGGGAGCACCGTACTGTCAGAGGGGCAGTACTGAGGGAGTGCCGCACTGTCGGTAGGTGCTGTCTTTCGGATGGGATGTTAAACCGAGGCCCCGTCTGCTCTCTCAGTTGAACATAAAATATCCCACGGCCACTATTGGAAGAAGAGCAGGGGAGTTATCACCAGTAACCTAGGGCTGATATTTATCCCTCGATCAACATCACGAAAAAAAATGATCTGGTTATTATCACATTGCACCTTTCATGACTTCACACAGCACTTTACAGCCAAGGAAGTGTAGTCACTGTTGTAATGTGGGAAACGCGTGTAATTAATGTCATGGCTCACAAGACTTGTTATTGTCAACTGCCTCAGGTGTAAACCTGGTCCAACTTTATTCACGTGTAACCCGCGTGTATGGTACCCGTGCTTATAGACCAGTGACCACGCACGCATGTGTACAGCCCGATGACCTCCGACAATGGCGCCCTCTGGTGTATGGTGACCCCAAGCATAAATACATAACAACATCCCGCTTTCAAGACCTTAATATCAGTCTTTTTACAAATTAAGACGGTCTGAGACTTTCTGCTCACGAGTTGATCGTCTCAGTTCAACTTTGGCTCTGGGTGAGCGTAGTGAGTCCGTTGAGACTGAGGGCTGAGTAGCCGATCTGATGGGAGTGGTCATGACCACGTCAGAGACTGAAGGTTCAGAGTCAGTAATGTCAGCAGGGTCCTCTGATGAGTGAACAATGGTTGGTTGGTCACTGACTGCATCTTCCTCACTCAGTTCCAGTTCATCCTTGTGCCGCAGTTTAACCCGGTCAAGGTGTTTCCTGCATGTTTGCCCATTCTTGAGCACGACAATAAACACTCTGTTACCCTCCTTGGCTGTAACAGTGTCGACGATCCACTTTGTACCTTGACCATAGTTCAGTACATAAACCGGATCGTTGACCGAGATGTCACATGACACAGCAACACGATCATGACACCATTGCCGACTTTGATGTCTGTTTTCAACACGATCATTCAAATCAGGATGAACAAGAGAAAGCCTGGTCTTGAGATTTCTCTTCATGAGTAGTTCAGCAGGAGGAACCCCAGTAAGTGTATGGGGTCTTGACCTGTAACTGAGCAATATACATGGCAACCATCTCTGCAGTGAGCCCTGAGTTACACGTTTCATACTTTGCTTGATTGTTTGAACGGCACGCTCTGCTTGACCATTAGAAGCAGGCTTGAATGGAGCTGATCTCACATGTCTGATGCCATTGAATTTCATGAACTCCTGGAACTCAAGACTTATGAAGCAAGATCCGTTGTCGCTCACAACAATGTCAGGCAAACCATGAGTAGCAAACATGACACGAAGGCTCTCAATGGTAGCTGTAGACGTGCTGGATGACATAATAACACACTCTATCCACTTGGAATATATACCTACTACGACAAAAAACATCTTTCCTGGGAACGGGCCCACAAAATCAATGTGGATCCTCGACCCTGGTTTAGATGGTCACGACCAAAGACTCAGCGGAGATTCCGCTGGTACGTTACTTAGCTGCAAGCAAGTATTGCACTGATGCACACAATTCCAGATCAGAGTCAATTCCAGGCCACCATACATCAGACCTAGCAATGGACTTCACCATGACAATACCAGGATGAGTGCTATGTAGTTCACATACAAATTTTTCTCTACCTTTCTTAGTCATAACAACACGATTACCCCACAGTAAACAATCTGACTGAATGGATAGTTCGTCTTTGCGACGGTTGTAAGATTTGGTCTCCTCATGCATCTCCATAGGTATGGCAGACCAATCACCACTGAGGACACAACGTTTCACAACCGATAAAATAGGGTCATGGCTGGTCCAGATCCTAACTTGTTGAGCAGTGACAGGAGTTCCTTCACTCTCAAAAGCATCCATTACTAACAGTAGATCTGCAGGTTGAGGCGTCTCCATCTCAGTTGTGGGTAAGGGCAGATGACTCAGTGCATCGACACAATTCTCAGTGCCAGGTCTATGACGGATGACGTAATCATAGGCAGACAATGTCAGCGCCCACCTTTGAATGCAGGACGATGCATTGGTATTAATACCTTTGTTTTCCGCAAACAATGAAATGAGTGGCTTGTGATCCATTTCTAGTTCAAAACGAAGACCAAACAGGGACTGATGCATCTTTTTGACCCCATACACACAGGCCAATGCTTCTTTTTCTACCATACTGTAAGCTCTTTCCGCCTTTGTCAAACTTCTTGAAGCATACGCAACAGGTTGTAGCTTACCCGACTTATTTGCTTGTTGGAGTACGCAGCCAACCCCATATGATGAAGCTTCACAGGCCAATACAAGACGCTTACGCGGATCAGAATGAACAAGCAACTTGTTTGAACAGAGCAGATTCTTGGCTTTCTCAAAGGCTCTATCTTGAGACGCACCCCAGACCCAGTTGTCGCCTTTTCTGAGTAACACATGCAGTGGCTTTAGTAAAGTGCTCAATCTGGGTAAGAAATGACCAAAGTAGGTGAGTAGCCCAAGGAACGAACACAGCTCCGTGACATTCTGAAGCTTCGGTGCATTTTTGATGGCCTCGATTTTCGAATCAGTGGACCTGATACCATCAGCAGCAATCTTCCTCCCGAGGAATTCGACTTCAGGTGCTATGAGTACACACTGAGCGTTTCAGCCTGAGTCCCACTTTGTCGAAACGCTGTAGGACTTCTTTAAGATTGCTCAGATGTTTAGCAGTGTCGCGACCTGTGACCAGAATGTCATCTTGAAACAAGACAACTCTCCATATTCCTCTGGAATATGGCTGCAGCCGAACGAATCCCAAAAGGACACCTGTTGTAGACAAACACTCCTTAATGGGTGTTGATGCAGGTGAGTTTCTTCAAAGTGTCGACAAGCTCCTGGGTCATATAAGCTGACATCAGATCCAGTTTAATGAACGACTTTCCATCAGCTAGCATGGCGAACAGGTCATCAGCCTTTGGTGATGGGTACTGATCCTGTTTCAAAAATCGGTTAATCGTAACCTTGTAGCCTCCACAAATCCTGACAGTGCCATCACTCTTCAACACAGGAACAATAGGACTGGCCCACTCGTTAAACTCGACCGGTGATATGATCCCTTCACGTTGGAGTCTGTCAAGCTCAATTTCAACCTTCTCCCTCATCGTGTATGGAACAGACCGAGCTTTGTGAAAGACAGGCCTTGCATCATAGTCCAGCTGAATCTGCACCTTGGCTCCAGTAAAATTACCAATGCCCGGTTCAAACAAAGAAGGAAACTTCTTCAACACTTGAGCACACGAAGTGTCATCCACCGATGACTTTTTGATATCATTCCAATTCCACTTGATTTTCTCGAGCCAATTCCTGCTGAACAGCGTTGGACCATTACCTGGGATGATCCATAATGGTAGACCATGAACCACACCATCATATGACACCTTGACTACTGCACTGCCAATCACCGGTACGAGTTCCTTAGTGTAAGTACGCAACTTGGCACTGACTGGACTCAGCTTAGGCTTCACCGCCTCAGTGTCCCACAGCTTGTTGAATGTCCTTTGGCTCATTATCGACTGACTCACACCCGTGTCCAGCTCAATTGATACAGGCACGCCATTCAGCTTCACGTTAACAATTATCGGCTGGCTCTTTGCCCAAGAACGAATACAGACCATACAATTCCTCCTCGGGTTGTGTATCCGGGCCAGCACTGGACTGGTCATCATCAGCAATGTGATGAGCGGCAGCACGCTTGCTCAGTTGTGGGCACATTCTCTGAAGATGCCCCACTTTCAAACAGCCTTTACAGGAGTACTGCCTAAACCGACACTGATGAGGCCGATGATTGCCCCCACAACCGGGTGAAATCAGATTCGTACCAGTTGGCGGACTCTGAGCAGCTACAGGTTTCACGTAAGCAGTCGAGTCGGCCCTGTCATAAGCAGCTCTGCCAGACGACGACACAATCTTGTTTACAGTACTTGCCGTGGAGCTCCGACTCTGCGATGGTATCTGCCTCAAATTATCATCAGTTGTCATGCACGCCTGGGCAGTCGCGATGGCCTTGCTCAAATCCAGCTTCTCTTCGGCCAATAACTTCCGAAGAATTCAAGGTCGATGCCCATCTCGAAGAAATCTCGCAGCGTGTCTTCCAGCACGTTCCCAAACGGACACGGCTCAGCAAGACGTCGCAGGTCGGCAACGAATCCCGACACATCCTGGCCCTCAGCACGAACATGCGTGGAGAAGCGATAGCGCGATATGATGATCCCCTCTTTTGTCTTAAGGTGGTCATGCACCCAAAGCGCACAAATCCCCATACTCTTTGTCCGTTGGACGGAAAGGCGAGAGAAGACTCTTCATGAGGCCGTAAATTTTTGGGACCACAAACGGTGAGGAAAACCGCCCTGCGCTGAACTGTGTCAGCTTCTCCCTCCATTGTGTTGGCCGAAAAATACTGATCCAGGCGGTCGCTAAAATTCGCCCAATCCTCGCCCTTCGCGACTCTCTCCACAATTCCAATAGTGCCCATTGTACATGCGAAGGTTCTTAAGTTACCTCGTCGCCAATTGTAATGAATGCAATGTTACTGTAAATTGCCTCAGGTGTAAACCTGATCCAATTTTATTCGCACCCAAAACAACCCACGTGACATGGTACCCACGCTTATATACCAGTGACTGCGCACGCGCGCGTACAGCTCGATGACCTCCGACAGTGGTGCCCCCTGGTGTCTGGTGACCTCAAGCATAAATACACAACAACGCAGCAGCCAATTTGCGCACAGCAAGCTCCCACTAACAGCAACGTGATACTGACCCGATCATCCGTTTGAGTGATGCGTCAGCCTAGATTTTTGTGCTCAGATCTCTGGCGTGGGAGAGGGCTGGATTTTCCAGTCGTCCGCCCCCCCCCCCCCCCCCACCACATCCCCGGGAGCGGCGGCAATGGCGGGGGTGAGGTGTTCCGGGCGGGCGGTCAGCCTCCAGCGCCCCCCCCCCCCCCCCCGCAGCGATCCTCGGGAGGATCGGGTTTTGCCGGCGGCGAGGAGCAGCACCGCCCGGAAGAGCTGCGCCCGGTGTGTGCGACGTCCCCCCACCCCCCGCCCCCGGTCGTGACTCCCGTCCGCCCCGCCGTGCGCCCCGCGGTGAACGCCTGGGAAATCAGGGCGGTCCCACCATCCCCCACAGCGGGGAGGGGGAGTAACGGACTCCTGAGGTCAGCGCGAGTGTTTTTGCTTCAAATAATTTGTGCGACTCGTGTCGTGGAGGTGAGGGCGATGTTTTGGGAATGTTTTTGTGGGGTTTTTTGAAGGTTTTCCCTCCCCCGACCCCCGCAGGTGTCTCTGGGAGCGCTCCCGGCCTGGCTCTTTAACTCGGAAGTTTCCCGTCCTAACGCCCCACGAGAGAGGTGTCATCATCGTCATGGGCAGTCCCTCGAGTCGAGGATGACTTGCTTCCATGCCAAAAAGTTCACCGGTGTTTCAATGAAGGACCTAATATTCCGGATCCCGAACTACATCCTGAAGGGTGGAAGATGCCTGTGGGTGGGTTTTGTTAACGTGGGGTGACCGTTGCACACCAGCCACCACACGGGCTTGACAGAGCGAGGTCTTGGTCCAGGGGCAAGGGTCAACCAGGATGACTGGAGACCAGCTCTGCTGCACGGGCCTAGTGCGGGCTCATATCGCACAGTGTGGGGCTGGGCCCGTGCTGCCCCTGGGCCCTCGGCTATTCTGGGCCCTGAACTCGCACCTCTCCTGGGCCCCCGATCACGTCCCTCTACAATCTCTCGCCGCTCCTTCGCCCCGACCCTCGCCGCTCCTGCTGTAACCTGCCCGCGCTCCGATCACCGACCTGGACCTTGGTGACGTTCATCTTCGCTGCCGCCGCCCTCCTACACCAGCTCGCTCTGCTCCCCGAAGTAGTACGCCTCCACGCTGCCCATGGCCACCGCTTGCCGCTCCTTTTGTGGCCCCGACCTGCCGCTGATGTTCCCTCGAGATCGAGAGAGAGAGGGGTGTACAACGTCACCCTTAGCGCTGAGCCCCCTGACCCAGGGCCCAGCTGCCCAAACTCACCCACTGAGGGGCAAACTGCTCCCGGGCCCTAGCTTTACCGCCCCAACGCCATTACCGCCCCCGAGATCCTGCCAGAGCCGAAAGTCCTGCCCATGGTCCGAATTGCAGAACGCCAGCATGGAAACAGAGCGGGACAGGTTATGGGACAGAATCATAAGATCGCAGAAAAGTCGACGGCACAGAAGGAGATCGCTCGGCCCATCGTGTCCGTGCCGGATAAATTGAGACTGCGTTTAGTTAACACGAAACTTGGGGTCTTTGAAAGTAAGAGTTGCATTTGGATAGCGCCTTGCATGACCCTCAGGATGTCTCAAAGCGCTTAGCAGCCGATGAAGTTCAGCTGCCCAAACTCACCCACTGAGGGGCAAACTGCTCCCGGGCGCTATCGCCATTACCGCCCCCGAAATCGTCAGAGCCGAAGATAGAGCCCATAGCTATGGACCCACGAGCTTCCGACTCAGAGGCGAGGGTGCTCCCCGCTGAGCCATGTGGCGGACATGGCTTGATACTCGACTGCTCGAGCGCGCATCAGATCGATGTACCTTAGTGGTCGCGGCATCTCAGCAACCCCAGGCCTTCCAGGCTTTAAGCAACGATCTGTCTCCTCGGAGAATCTGGATTAATTATAACCCTCGGATAAATCAATCTGTTCCCGCAGGTTGCAAATGCCCCGGCTTTGATGCGGAGCCTCGGTCAATGATCATTCCGATGTTGTGAGGGAAGTCTGAATATCAAAGAGCCCGATCGTTTTATTTAAGTTGTTGTGGGAGGTGATAAAGATGTTGGGCAAACTGGTCGCATTAATATGGACATAAGGACATAATAAGGACATAAGAAATAGGAGCAGGAGCAGGCCATACGGCTCCTCGAGCCTGCTCCGCCATTAAATACGATCATGGCTGATCCGATCATGGACTCAGCCCCATTTCCCCGCCCGCCCCCTTATCCCCTTATCGGTTAAGAAACTGTCTATTTCTGTCTTAAATTTATTCAATGTCCCAGCTTCCACAGCTCTCTGAGGCAGCAAATTCCACAGATTTACAACCCTCTGAGAGAAGAAATTCCTCCTCATCTCAGTTTTAAATGTGCGGCCCCTTATTCTAAGACCATGCCCCCTAGTTCTAGTCTCCCCCATCAGTGGAAACATCCTCTCTGCATCCACTTTGTCGAGCCCCCTCATAATCTGATACGTTTCGATAAGATCACCTCTCATTCTTCTGAATTCCAATGAGTAGAGGCCCAACCTCCTCAACCTTTCCTCAAAAGTCAACCCCCTCATCCCCGGAATCAACCGAGTGAACCTTCTCTGAACTGCCTCCAAAGCAAGTATATCCTTTCATAAATATGGAAACCAAAACTGCACGCAGTACTCCAGGTGTGGCCTCACCAATACCCTGTATAACTGTAGCAAGACTTCCCTGCTTTTATACTCCATCCCCTTTGCAATAAAGGCCAAGATTGATACATCCTTGCTATACAGTATAAATGCACATGAGGCCCATGCTTGAGAGAAGGTTAGTCTGTGACCTGTCCTTTATTCCTTGGCACTCAAGTGATGGAAGTGGGTGGAGCTTCCCCTTTTATACCTGAAGGTCCAGGTTAGGAGTGTCTCCCACAAGTTCACCACCTTGTGGTCATTGTTCTCACAGTGTACAACTTAGGTCAGATTATACATGGGTTACAATGCTGGTTGAATACATGACACTTTCATAAATATGGAAACCAAAACTGCACGCAGTACTCCAGGTGTGGCCTCACCAATACACTGTATAACTGTAGCAAGACTTCCCTGCTTTTATACTCCATCCCCTTTGCAATAAAGGCCAAGATTCCATTGACCTTCCTGATCACTTGCTGTACCTACATACTAACCTTTTGTGTTTCATGCACAAGTGCCCCCAGGTCCCGCTGTACTGCGGCACTTTGCAATCTTTCTCCATTTAAATAATAACTTGCTCTTTGATGTTCTTCTGCCAAACTGCGTGACCTCACACTTTCCAACATTATGCTCCAGCTGCCAAATTTTTGCCCACTCACTTAGCCTGTCTGTGTCCTTTTGCAGATTTTTTGTGTCCTCCTCACACATTGCTTTTCCTCCCATCTTTGTATCGTCAGCAAACTTGGCTACGTTACACTCAGTCCCTTCTTCCAAGTCGTTAACATAGATTGTAAATAGTAAATGCAAGACAGTTGTCTGGATTGGCGTAAAGGTTGGCTCGCGTATAATGCATGTAGCTCCGTTTTGTGCTGGTTCGTTTTGCTTTTCTGCCGCTACATTAGCGAAATATTAAAGAGCCCAAAACAATGAGGCAGGCCTGCCCCCGCCCAGAAATCAAGCGTTCAGCGTTCAATCTCAACTGGAAGAGAGGAACAGAGCATGAAATGATCCTCAGTAAGTCTCTCCCCCCATCCCAGGACTGGAACATTGGATCTGCCATTGAAACATCTGCAAACTCGTCCCTTCTGGTGTAGAAGCATAAGTGTGGTGTTCGAGGGACCTCCAGTGATGATAATAAGAACATAAGAACATAAGAATTAGGAACAGGAGTAGGCCATCTAGCCCCTCGAGCCTGCTCCGCCATTCAACAAGATCATGGCTGATCTGGCCGTGGACTCAGCTCCACTTACCCGCCCGCTCCCCATAACCCTTAATTCCCTTATTGGTTAAAAATCTATCTATCTGTGATTTGAATACACTCAATGAGCCAGCCTCAACTGCTTCCTTGGGCAGAGAATTCCACAGATTCACAACCCTCTGGGAGAAGAAATTCCTTCTCAACTCAGTTTTAAATTGGCTCCCCCGTATTTTGAGGCTGAGCCCCCTAGTTCTAGTCTCCCCGACCAGTGGAAACAACCTCTCTGCCTCTATCTTGTCTCTCCCTTTCATTATTTTAAATGTTTCTGTAAGATCACCCCTCATCCTTCTGAACTCCAACGAGTAAAGACCCAATCTACTCAATCTATCATCATAAGGTAACCCCCTCATCTCCGGAATCAGCCGAGTGAATCGTCTCTGTACCCCCTCCAAAGCTAGTATATCCTTCCTTAAGTAAGGTGACCAAAACTGCACGCAGTACTCCAGGTGCGGCCTCACCAATAGCCTGTACATTTGCAGCAGGACCTCCCTGCTTTTGTACTCCATCCCTCTCGCAATGAAGGCCAACATTCCATTCGCCTTCCTGATTACCTGCTGCACCTGCAAACTAACTTTTTGGGATTCATGCACAAGGACCCCCAGGTCCCTCTGCACCGCAGCATGTTGTAATTTCTCCCCATTCAAATAATATTCCCTTTTACTGTTTTTTTCCCAAGGTGGATGACCTCACACTTTCTGACATTGTATTCCATCTGCCAAACCTTAGCCCATTCGTTTAACCTATCTAAATCTCTTTGCAGCCTCTCTGTGTCCTCTACACAACCCTCTTTCCCAATAACCTTTGTGTCATCTGCAAATTTTGTTACACTACACTCTGTCCCCTCTTCCAGGTCATCTATGTATATTGTAAACAGTTGTGGTCCCAGCACCGATCCCTGTGGCACACCACTAACCACCGATTGCCAACCTGAAAAGGACCCATTTATCCCGACTCTCTGCTTTCTGTTAGCTAGCCAATTCTCGATCCATGCGAATACATTTCTTCTGACTCCACGTACCTTTATCTTCTGCAGTAACCTTTTGTGTGGCACCTTATCGAATGCCTTTTGAAAATCCAAATGCACCACATCCATCGGTACACCTCTATCCACCATGCTCGTTATATCCTCAAAGAATTCCAGCAAATTAGTTAAACATGATTTCCCCTTCATGAATCCATGTTGCGTCTGCTTGATTGCACTATTCCTATCTAGATGTCCCGCTATTTCTTCCTTAATGATAGCTTCAAGCATTTTCCCCACTACAGCCGTTAAACTAACCGGCCTATAGTTACCTGCCTTTTGTCTGCCCCCTTTTTTAAACAGAGGCGTTACATTAGCTGCTTTCCAATCCGATGATGATGATATAATTGCAGTAAGACATCTTTACTCTTAATCACAAATCCTCTTCGCAGACAGCAAGCCGTGCCTTGCAATATCCTGCACACCACAGTGTGTGGTTCTTGCCCAAGCCCGTACTCCCAGAGTGTTAAGCTTCCAACACTATTTAACGAGCGTAAGGAATTCTGACCTAAGTTCATCAAGCTGCCTCTCTCTCTCTCCGTGGAGGCTGCCTAAGAGGTTGCACCGTAGTCTGCTTTTATTTCAGCACCGTCAAAAGCGCGTTACGGCTAACGAAGGACGTTTTTGAAGTGCAGTCACTGTTGTAATGTACGTTGAAATAATACCAGTGTCTCAGGACCGTTATAATCCTTCAATGTCACACGCTCATCTAGCGCTTCCCATTCTGCCAATTATTTTTATATCACCCACCCCCAACCTCGCCTCATCACCGTGGTCTGTGTGGGGATCTGACACCCGATTAACGAGGTAGTATTTAGAAAGAAAGACTTGCATTCATCTAGCGCCTTACACAATCTCAGGACGTCCAAAAGCCCTTTATAGGCCAATGAAGCACTTTTGGAGTGTAGTTCCTGTTGTAATGTGGGAAACGCCAATTTGCGCACAGCAAGCTCCCACAAACAGCAACCGTGATAATGACCCAGAGCATCTGTTTCAGTGATGTTGGTTGAGGGATAAATATTGGCCCCAGGACAGCGGGGAGAACTCCCCCTGCTCCTCTTCGAATTTAGCATGATCAGAGGAGATTGTAGGATTTGCTAAGCATAAACTCCCTTTCACAAAGAGTTCGCGGCTCTTGTTAGATCCTCGAGAATTATTTCCTTTATAACAAACTTATTAAAGATGCCGAGGCTGAGATTACTAATCAAAAGATCTGAGGATCAGGCAGAAAGGTGGAGTTGAGAAGAGGTCCGTGGCTTTCGCCACCCCCCTCCCTTCTTGTCTCTCCCTCCCTCCCTCTCTCTCTCACTCTCTCCCTCTCACCGCCCCTCCCCCTCCCTTCCTGTCTCTCCCCCTCTCCCACTCCCCCCCTCTCCCTCTCTCACTCTCCCACTCTCCCTGCCTCTCTCTCACTCTTCCTCCCTCCCTCCATCTCCCTCTCTCTCACTGTCCCTCGCCCTCCCACCCTCTCTCTCCCTCCCTCCCTCTCACCCTCTCTCTCCCTCCCTCCCTCTCCCACCATCTCCCTCCCTCCCTCTCGCTCCATCTCTCTCTCTCACTGTCCCTCCCCCTCCCACTCTCTCTTTCCCTCCCCCCATCTCTCTCCCTCCCACCCTCTCTCTCCCTCCCACTCCCACCCTCTCCCTGTACCTCTTGCTCCATCTCTCTCCCTCTCTCTCTCTCTCTCTCTCTCATTCTTCCCCCCTCCACACTCGCTCTTTCCCTCCCCCATCTCTCTCTCTCCCTCCCTCCCTCTTGCTCCTTCCCACCCTCTCTCCCTCCCTTCCTCTCTCTCACTCTCCCTCTGTCTCCCTCTCTCTCACTCTCCCTCCCCCCTCCCATCCATTCTCTCCCTCCCTCCCTCACTCTCTCTCTCTCTCACTCTCCCCCTCTCCCTCCATCTCCCTCTCTCTCCCTCCCCCTCCCACCCTCTCGACCCTGATCACTCATTGGTCGGTGCAATTATCACTCAGCCCAGTCCACGTGCCCCTTGCCCCGCCCCCTGCACCATCCCTGCCCCGCCCCTGACCCACCCCCTGCACCACCCCTTCCCTGCCCCTGCACCGCCCCTGCCCCGCCACCTGCCCCGCCCCCTGCACCACCCCTTCCCTGCCCCTGCACCACCCCTGCCCCGCCCCCTGCACCACCCCCTGCACCACCCCTTCCCTGCCCCTGCACCACCCCTTCCCTGCCCCTGCACCACCCCTGCACCACCCTGCCCCGTCCCCTGCACCACCCCCTGCACCACCCCTTCCCTGCCCCTGCACCACCCCTTCCCTGCCCCTGCCCCGTCCCCTGCACCACCCCTGCCCCGCCCCCTGCACCACCCCCTGCACCACCCCTTCCCTGCCCCTGCACCACCCCTGCCCCGCCCCCTGCCCCGCCCCCTGCACCACCCCTTCCCTGCCCCTGCACCACCCCTGAACCACCCTGCCCCGCCTCCTGCACCACCCCTGCCCTGGCCCCTGCCCCGCCCCCTGCACCACCCCTTCCCTGCCCCTGCACCACCCCTTCCCTGCCCCTGCACCACCCCTGCCCCGCCCCCTGCACCACCCCTGCCCCGTCCCCTGCACCACCCCAGCCCTGCTCCTGCCCCGCCCTCTGCCCCGCCCCCTGCACCACCCCTGCCCTGCCCCCTGCCCCGCCCCCGCCCCTGCACCGACAAAAACGGAATATGATTATGATATATTCTTGCTGGTCACTCCGGGCACAGGTTTAACCTTGGGCACTGTTCCTGTAATCTGCAGAGAGGGTATATTACAGGCTGGTATGCTGTTGGTATTAACATGAACCTAACGCATAGCCTTGTGGGATAAAGAGTAGTTAAAGATGCTAATATATATATTAAGTGCGGATCGATTAGTGCCATTATGTTTCGCAGTGTCCCTTACCGCTGACTGAATAACGAGTAATCTCCTGCAATCACACGCTGATTGAAGTGTTTGCAAAAGATCAATGCTTCTAAACATGCCATTCAATTGAAACATGCTGTGTGACTGACAACCGAGCACTCTTTGTAAAGAATCTCCACCTTCAACGGATCCTCCTCCGCCATTTCCGTCACCTCCAGCGCCTAAGGTACCGTCCCGTCACCGCAGAGTATTCAGTGTTCGCCGTGGCTCAGTGGGTAGCAATCGCTCTCTCGCCCCCGAGTCAGAAGGCTGTGAGTTCAAATCTCACTCCAGGGAGGTGAGCAAAGGAATCCAGGCTGAAACACCCAGTGCAGTACTGAGGGAGCGCCGCACTGTCGGAGGGGCAGTACTGAGGGAGCGCCGCACTGTCGGAGGGGCAGTGCTGAGGGAGCACCGCACTGTCGGAGGGGCAGTACTGAGGGAGCGCCGCACTGTCAGAGGGCCAGTACTGAGGGAGCACCGCACTGTCGGAGGGGCAGTACTGAGGGAGCACCGCACTGTCGGAGGGGCAGTGCTGAGGGAGCACCGCACTGTCGGAGGGGCGGTACTGAGGGAGCGCCGCACTGTCGGAGGGGCCGTACTGAGGGAGCGCCGCACTGTCGGAGGGGCAGTACTGAGGGTGCGCCGCACTGTCGGAGGGGCAGTACTGAGGGAGCGCCGCACTGTCGGAGGGGCAGTACTGAGGGAGCGCCGCACTGTCGGAGGGGCAGTACTGAGGGAGCGCCGCACTGTCGGAGGGGCAGTACTGAGGGAGCGCCGCACTGTCGGAGGGGCAGTACTGAGGGAGCGCCGTACTGTCGGAGGGGCAGTACGGAGGGAGTGCCGCACTGTCGGAGGGGCAGTACTGAGGGAGCGCCGCACTGTCGGAGGTGCCGTCTTTCGGATAAGACGTTAAACCGAGGCTCCGTCTGTCCTCTCGGGTGGATAGAAACATAGAAATTTACAGGGCAGAAGGAGGCCATTTTGGTCCATCGTGTCCGCGCCGGCCGACAAAGAGCCGCACGGCCCTCGGTCAGCAGCCCTGAAGGTTACATATAAACCTGTGAACAATGAACAATGGCGGAAAGGTAAAGAGCACCCGGCCCAACCAGTCCACCCCACACAACTGCAACACCCCTTACACTGAAACATTCTACACTCCACCCCAACCGGAGCCATGTGATCTCCTGGGAGAGGCAAAAACCAGATAAAAACCCAGGCCAATTTGGGGAAAAATATCTGGGAAAATTCCTCTCCGACCCATCCAGGCGATCGAAACTAGTCCAGGAGATCACCCTGGCCGTATTTGATTCCCTGCAGTACTTACCATTATATCTGCTCCGGCCAACAAGAGGTTATCCAGTCTAATCCCAATGACCAGCTCTAGGTCCGTAACCCTGCAGGTTACTGCACTTTAAGTACCCATCCAACCTTCTCTTAAAAGTGGTGAGGGTTTCTGCACCCACCACTCTTCCAGGCAGCGAGTTCCAGATCCCCACAACCCTCTGTGTAACGAAGCCCCCCCTCAAATCCCCTCTAAATCTTCCACCAACCACCTTAAAACTATGTCCCCTCGTAATAGACCCCATCCACCAATGGAAATAGACCCTTATTATCCACTATGTCCAGGCCCCTCAATATTTTTTCACCTCAATGAGGTCTCCTCTCAACCTCCTCTGTTCCAATGAGAACAAACCCAGCCTATCCAATCTGTCCTCATAACTAAGATTCTCCATTCCAGGCAGCATCCCCGTAAATCTCCTCTGCACCCTCTCTCGTGCAATCACGTCCTTCCTATAATACGGTGACCAGAACTGCACGCAGTACTCCAGCTGTGGCCTAACCAAAGTATTGTACAATTTCAGCATAAGCTCCCTGCTCTTATATTCTATGCCTCAGCCAATAAAGGCAAGCATTCCGTATGCCTTCTTAACCACCTTATCCACCTGGCCTGCTACTTTCAGGGATCTGTGGACAAGCACTCCAAGGTCCCTTTGTTCATCTACATTATTAAGTGGCCTACCGCTTAATGTGTATACCCTTTCCTTATTAGCCCTCCCACGTGCATCACCTCACACTTCTCTGAATTAAATTCCATTTGTCACTGTTCTGCCCACCTGACCAGTAGATTGATATCCTCCTGCAGCCCATGACTTTCCTCTTCATTATCAACCACACAGCCAATTTTAGTCTCATCTGCAAACTTCTTAATCATACTCCCTATATTCAAATCTAAATCGTTGATATATACCACAAAAAGCAAGGGACCCAGTACTGAGCCCCGCGGAACCCCACTGGAAACATCCTTCCAGTCACAAAAACATCCATCAACCATTACCCTTTGCTTCCTGCCTCTAAGCTAAATTTGGATCCAACTTGCCACTTTGTCCTACATCCCATGGGCTTTAACCTTCGTGACCAGCCTGCCATTTGATGTAAAAGATCCCACAGCAACTATTGGAAGAAGAGCAGGGGAGTTCTGCCTGGAGGCCTGGCCCAATATTTATCTTTCAACCAACATTTAAAAACAGATGATCTGGGTCATTATCACATTGCTGTTTGTGGGAGCTTGCTGTGCGCAAATTGGCCGCTGCGTTTCCCACATTACAACAGTGACCACACGCCAAAAACTACTTAATTGGCTGTAAAGCGCTTTGGGAAGTCCTGAGGTTGATTAAGGCGCTATATAAATGTAAATCTTTCTTTTCGGCGATAGTGCAAATCGAGTGATGTCGAATCATATCCGTCGGGAATAACAATCGGAGAAGGCGCTATAGTTTTGGTCTCCTAATCTGAGGAAGGAGGTTCTTGTTATTGAGGGAGTGCAGCGAAGGTTCACCAGACTGATTCCCGGGATGGCAGGACTGACATATGAAGAAAGACTGGATCGACTAGGCTTATATTCACTGGAATTTAGAAGAATGAGAGGGGATCTCATAGAAGCAGATAAAATTCTGACGGGATTGGACAGGTTAGATGCAGGAAGAATGTTCCCGATGTTGGGGAAGTCCAGAACCAGGGGTCACAGTCTAAGGATAAGGGGTAAGCCATTTAGGACCGAGATGAGGAGAAACTTCTTCGCCCAGGGAATTCTGAACCTGTGGAATTCTCTACCACAGAAAGTTGTTGAGGCCAGTTCGTTAGATATATTCAAAAGGGAGTTAGATGTTCCCTTACGGCTAAAGGGATCAAGGGGTATGGAGAGAAAGCAGGAAAGGGGTACAAAGTGAATGATCAGCCATGATCTTATTGAATGGTGGTGCAGGCTCGAAGGGCCGAATGGCCTACTCCTGCACCTATTTTCTATGTTTCTATAGAAATGCAAGACCCCCTCTGACTGCTATAATGTAACCCCCTGTAGAGCTGTTGATCACGCCATGGCGCACCATCTTGCCGTCTGGAGGAGGCGGGGGTCCCCGACGGAGTGCACTCTACGCGGGAGTCCTCCCTCTATTTATCGGGGACTTGGCCTGGAGGGTGGTGCACGGAGCAGTCCCCATGCAATAAGTTTTTAAGTCGGTTCACGGGCTCCCAGGCCGCCTGCAGTTTCTGCGGTCTGGAGGAGTCCGTGTCCCACGTGTACGTGCGGTGTGTGAGGGTTGCAGCCCCCTCTTTCAGTATCTGAAGGGGCTGCTCCTCAACTTCTGGCTGCACTTCAGTCCCACACTCCTGATCTTTGGGCACCCTGTGTGGAGGGGAGCGGGTAGGTCCGAGGGCCTCCTCGTGGGACGGCTCCTGGGCCCTGGCCGAGGGGGCCATCAGCCGGTCCAGGCAGCGGGCGGTCGAGGGGGTCGTTCAGCCCGACTGCCTGCCTCTCTTCCGCGGTTACGTCCGAGCCAGGGTGTCCCTGAAGATGGAGCACGCGGTGTCCACCGGTACGCTCGCGGCCTTCCGCGAGAGGTGGGCACCGGAGGGACTGGAGTGCCTCATCACCCCCGGGGAACAGAATTTTAATTGAATTTGGCACAGTTCCCAGTTAATTTGTAAATTTAAGGCATCCCTTACCAAAAGGGGGCACTTGATTTAAAGTTATTTTAAAATAGTTGTAGAGCTGTTGAGTTGGGAGGGGCTTAGCCAGTCACGTGATGTTCACAAGACACGAGGGGATTAAATGTAGTATCTCCAAATTTGCGGATGACACTAAGTTGGATGGCAGTGTGAGCTGCGAGGAGGATGCTATGAGGCTGCAGAGCGACTTGGATAGGTTAGGTGAGTGGGCAAATGCATGGCAGATGAAGTATAATGTGAATAAATGTGAGGTTATCCACTTTGGTGGTAAAAACAGAGAGACAGACTATTATCTGAATGGTGACAGATTAGGAAAAGGGGAGGTGCAAAGAGACCTGGGTGTCATGGTACATCAGTCATTGAAGGTTGGCATGCAGGTACAGCAGGCGGTTAAGAAAGCAAATGGCATGTTGGCCTTCATAGCGAGGGGATTTGAGTACAGGGGCAGGGAGGTGTTGCTACAATTGTACAGGGCCTTGGTGAGGCCACACCTGGAATATTGTGTACAGTTTTGGTCTCCTAACCTGAGGAAGGACATTCTTGCTATTGAGGGAGTGCAGTGAAGGTTCACCAGACTGATTCCCGGGATGGCGGGACTGACCTATCAAGAAAGACTGGATCAACTGGGCTTGTATTCACTGGAGTTCAGAAGAATGAGAGGGGACCTCATAGAAACGTTTAAAATTCTGACGGGGTTAGACAGGTTAGATGCAGGAAGAATGTTCCCAATGTTGGGGAAGTCCAGAACCAGGGGACACAGTCTAAGGATAAGGGGTAAGCCATTTAGGACCGAGATGAGGAGGAATTTCTCCACCCAGAGAGTGGTGAACCTGTGGAATTCTCTACCACAGAAAGTTGTTGAGGCCAATTCACTAAATATATTCAAAAAGGAGTTAGATGAAGTCCTTACTACTCGGGGGATCAAGGGGTATGGTGAGAAAGCAGGAAGGGGGTACTGAAGTTGCATGTTCAGCCATGAACTCATTGAATGGCGGTGCAGGCTAGAAGGGCCGAATGGCCTACTCCTGCACCTATTTTCTATGTTTCTAGGTTTCTAAGACTCAATAAAACCCCGGCCAGTTGGGTTCGGGGGATGAGGTCTGCAATTGTGAGCCCGGTGGATGAACCGGCAATGTGTCGTGTGATTGTCAAATCTTTGTTAATAAACTGACTCATTCTTAATAGCAATGTGTTGCTATGAATTCTTCAGCAAAGAGCCCTTGAAGCGAATACATTACAACAACCAAATGATGCAGTTGACTGGACAGGGAAGAAAACACCTAAATTGTGGCAAAGTGCTTTGACAGTGAAACCTTCTGCTCAAGGCACTTCAATGTCTTGGCATAGTGGTTATGCAGGCATCCATTCAAACGCACAATGGCTCTCCGGAGTGAGCTAAAGAAAGAGAACAAATAGGTTTTGTATCGGTCTCTGATTAATTCAGATG